>NC_136004.1:14216811-14291811 GCF_048128805.1 Centroberyx gerrardi
CGTCAGACACCGACAAGCCGCTATTTAGTGAAAGTGTAACTGCAGCAGTATATCTTAGAAC
Source organism: Centroberyx gerrardi (assembly GCF_048128805.1). NCBI lineage: Eukaryota > Metazoa > Chordata > Actinopteri > Beryciformes > Berycidae > Centroberyx > Centroberyx gerrardi. Next base: position 14,216,873 of record NC_136004.1, read on the forward strand.
AGAGTGGGCCACTCAGCAAACAATACAATACACTTTTTTTTTCTTGGTTGTAACCAATCTAAAAGAGAATATAAGGTCGGACACATGATCATATTTTGGATTCGTAAAAAAAAGAAAAAAGAAAAAGCAAAATCATTTGAAGATTAATTTGTGTGATGTTGTAATTTCAAATAGGACGTGAGGATTAGACTTTGTTTGCGCTGGTATTACTACACCTAAAGCAGTCTTTCTCACCGACATTATCTTTCATTATTATCTGTCTTGATTAAAAAGAAATGTTGATGCAATACCTGCAAAGCCAAAATGTTGCTAAATACTTCTGGTACATTTACAGATCATAGTTGGTAATCGAACCTTATTGTCAGTTGCAGCTGCCTGCTATCTATCGTTACTAAAATTAATAAGACATCATTTTATTTGAAATTGGCTAATTATTGTCTAATTATTCCTATCCCCCTGATTCAAATTTGAATAAGAGTATCCTATTGTATATTTTCTGGAACGTTACATTGCTGAAATAAACCACTGTTCCTAATTATCTAAAGCTCAAATATTGTGTGATACTCTGTTATTAATGGTTTACATTAAAATTATATGCATTACTTCTCTAATTTGATCGCCGGGTTTAATCGACGTGATTTTATAGCTTAATAAAACAAACAAAAATGTCCATCGACATAGGATAAGGCAATTATAAAACTCCCCCCCCCTCCTAGTAATCACACAGCAGCGAAATTGCATTAGAGTCGTTTGCAGCTGCTGAAATTCTAGTAAAAAATCACCCTGGAAGAGCTGTGTTGTGCGGTGGACTGTGGGCTGGGAGCTGTGCTGAGGAGAGAGGGGGTATGAGGCGGTTCTTGTGTCAGAGGGTCCCTCAACGCAGAGCGCCATCTAGCAAACAAAAGTAGAAACAATAACAGCATGAAGGGTCTGAGAGGCTGCCTTTACGCACAGAGCGCACAGGGGCGCAGAGGGACACCACAACAAAGCGCCTCGGTTTGGGCTCTCAAACACAAAAAAAAAACTTTCTGTACCATGCATGCCATAGCGCGATTCCAGCCCTACCATGCCCGCTATGCAGTCTTGCCATTTGTGCAAGATTAATACATGATCCAACCTTAATCGATTAATTAGTGTGTGTAACGTCTGCTGCTTTTATTTTTCCACGGAATCAAATTTTAATGAGCATCCAAGGGGTCAAGATGCCAAACCAACTGATCAGTGGTCAGGCTGAATATGGGGAACTTTTAATGTCAAAGTGGGTGAGGGAGGGGGGGGCTTGTGTGACTCCCCACTTGACAAAATCAATCGATACTATCACTCTCAAGCTCCATCACAGCGTTTTACTGGGGTGTGTATGTGTACCACAAGCAAACAATACATCTTCTGTCGAGTGCATAGTTGCGAATCAATTTTATATGTCTGGTGCTCCACTGCTGTGGAGAGGTATTAAGAGATGGGTTTTGTCATGCGATGGGTGACAAATAAATAAATAAAATAAAAAAAACACGCGTGTAAAATGACCATGCACTCAAGTTAGTAACATGCCACCAACACTTGACTGCCTCCTCACCCACTCTCAGTAATCTCTCCTCGTCATCCTCACAACAGCCATCTCCATTACTTCATATATGAAGACAGAACAAAGTCATCTTCCCTATACCATCACTGCTGGTAATGATGGCGCAATAACACAGCAATAGCAGTAATAGCCACATGTATGCAAGCAGTGTTTGAGTAATAATGATGGTAGTAGTAACAGCCTGATCGTGAGTATGGGCACAAGCATTATTAGTGCAGCGATCAATGGAGAGCAATATATCTAAAATGGTCAAGCCCCTGCTTTAGTTAACAGGGGGATTCTCATTGTTATTTTTCATATGGGCCTACACACAACCAAACAGCTTGGAATAACCTGGTCAACATATCAACCCTAAAACTGCAACACTAGAGGCTGCATACACACTGATAGCCTTGTATAATTATCAATCACTGAATTGATATACCTGACCAAACCGAATTAGGAAATGTATAAAATCAATCATTGTTGAAATGTTTTTTTCAACGTTTCCAAGGCTCTGAAAACAAATCAAAATACACAATTGTCCATCGAGTTTTTCAAATACCACTTAGCACGATATTAAAGTACAATAATACTAAAGACAACGTGTGACTGATTAGTCGGCTTTTGCAATGATATATGAACCGAGGTGTCAGGGGCAAAATTTCTCATATTCGTTATCTCGTCATTCGCCCCTCGACAACCAGCAATTTGTGACAATTTTCGCTCGGTTAAGGCATCCAATAATCCTCCACAGCCCCCATATTGAAAATAAAGTTTAGACTGCAAGTGCACACTTATATTATAACTAGGCCACTAATACCGTCCTAGAAATAATTATAATTAAATTGTGACTTTTTCCATTGCAATGCACCTCACCTAATTTTATTAAATATACATAATGATGAAGTAATAAAGTAGTGATGTAGTGTGTGTGTGTGTGTGTGTGTGTGTGTGTGTGTGTGTGTGTGTGTGTCTCTGTCTATATGAGAGTATGTGTGTGTGTGCACGCGCGCGCGCGCGCGTTTGTGACTATGCCCTAAGTAAATTGAGGTACGCACGGCAGGAGTGTGCATTAATTGATTTATTAATTAATAGGAAAATACATTTGCAGTTTTATTACGTGTTCTCCTATAATATGATGTAGTTTACATGATCTACTACTATGTTGAATATAATCAACATCTGGTCAGTATTCAGCTATTTTATAAACTATATTATAAAAATAAAATTTAAGATTAATATAAAATGAAAAAATCCTAATATATATGCATTTCTTACATGACTGAAACACTGCCTGCTGCTGCACTTTTCCAAGCATATTGCGTTGCGTTCAGTGTAGCACAGCCTACAATTGTTAGCAATATATAAAGCAAATATGTATATATAGGCTATATATATTGTCCTATATATATTTTTTATTATTTTTGGGGGGGTTAATCCTCGACATTCTGCACCATTACAAAAAGGATTCTATCTAGTAATCAGAAATTAATCCCTAGGCTTGCACCATAGCAGAATCCTTTTTGCTGCTGTAAAGAATCCTTTTAGAAAGGTTCTCTATCTCTGTAGGTTCTCCATGCTTAATGGTTTCACATAGAACCATTATGGTGTTGTAAGTAAAACCCTTAAGAATGCATGAAGTGCTCCACATCAGCAGTATTAAGGGGACCTTCTGACAACCACACTGGTCTAATTCACCCAATATTTTATTTTAGGAAATCAGAAAGAAAAACTACTAGAACCCTTGAAAACCCCTTCTTCTTCTGTGCGTGGCTATACCCAAACCCCCTATGATCCATTTTCTGGTCCACAGTTTTTATTCTGAGCTGAATGTTCTGTAGGTTATACCATAGTACTGAGACAGACCCCCCACCTCCTCTATATATACGCCGCCTGCATGGAGTGGAAAGAGTGAAGATGTGACGGGGCGTATTTGAAGTATGACGAGCTTTGTGGCCCACTCCTTTTCATTCCCTTGACTCAAATATACGCCCGCTTTCAAATAAGCCTCTCTGGCAATCCCAGGCCGACCCCCCCATCCTCACTGCCCCCACCCCACCCCACCCCACCCCACCCCGCACCCCCTGCCACCTTGACATGAATGGGCGACTGACCTTTAGGGCCGTGTCCACTCTGCGGTCCAGTTTTATCCAAATAAGCCTTCTTCCCCCACCCTGCCTCATCTACGGTGCCAGCAATTCTTTACTGATATCATCAGCGGATGCAAATGAATTTGGGCGAGGTGGGGGGTGGAGGAGTGGAGGGGGTGGTGGCGGTGGTGTAGTCATGGACAAAATACCACACTGGCTGCAGAATGCTGCATGTGGAGAGATGGGAATATTGAATACCCCGCCACCAGAACCATCCCCGAATTCAATATTGCAGAAAAATACACATTCCTATTCCAGAAATCTTGGCTGTGAAATACCACCCAAAAAAAAAAAATCGCCATTCAAATGAGATGCGTTTATTTCTGCATGGCCTTTGAAGAGAAGAGAGGGGTCGTGTCACTCAAGAGAGGAAAGGGCCACTCCGTTATAACCCCCCCTCCTCCTTTTTACTCTCCCTCTCTCCCACCCTTCCCTTCCCTTCTTCTCTCGCTCCGATCAACCCCCACTCGCTCTTATATATACACACACACACACACACACACACACACACACACACACACACACACACACACACACACACACACACAATTTGACTATAGCACGCTGGCTTTGGGGGCGACACAGAGGCTAGATTAGAGCTTTGCTCCTTTAACAAGGGAGAGGAGGCACTTCTATAATCACAGCGGCGGTATGTGGGGCCACAAAGAGTTTGCAACCACAGGGCGACTGGTCTTCAGTAGAGTGGTCCAAGCCTTGGGCGAGCCGGAGAAATGCTCTATCCAACGTATTACTAGGATCAAAACACATTGGTTATAGTGCGTAAAGAGGTTATTAACCTACAGTGCACCGCAAAAGACCACTTCTACATCTCCAAACTGCATAACCCCGACTTAGCCTGACTTATCAAAAGACAATTCAACAACTTTAATCATGACCAGGACACATTACGAAAGATCAAGTAATTATTTAGCATGTAGAGGGAGCAATACATCCCTGGTTGACGTTTTAGAGTGCGTGTTCACAACTACTGGCATCCCCTCCCTCCCTTAAGCACACCAATGCAACACGGACATACAAATTTGATGGATGGTGCTGAGTAAGATGGAAAAAAGACATGTATTTATCAACATGCCGCCTTTCCTCTGAGGTGGCTGAGAGAGAGAGAGAGAGAGAGAGAGAGAGAGAGAGAGAGAGAGAGAGAGAGAGAGAGAGAAAGAGAGAGCAGCAACCATGCAGACTAGACTAGAGAGTCTATGGGAAACCTTACCACTGTCAGGAGCGGTTCCCTGTGGCATAGATGAAAAATACCCTTCAATGCATCGTTTCAGTCAATCATAATAGACCTACAGCAGCCTTTCTGAGCAATCCAGGTAAACAGAGACTAGATAGCAACAATATGAGCAGCAGCTTAGACGGTGAAACAACCTGTCTGTCTCCAACGAGAATGTACAGAAAAACAAGCATCCATAGATAGATAGATAGATAGATAGATAGATAGATAGATAGATAGATAGCAAAAACTATACTAGTTGAATATTTTCTTTGTAGTCCTAATGCCATTCAATCCATTATTGACAGTTCTTCAGCAGTTCCCTATCTCATAGGAAAATATTTGTCACGGTTTAATTCCTGCAAACAGATGTAAACAAATTACATTTGTTTATGATATTTAGATAATAATTTTATGATTATCTGCAAAGGTGTATCCAGGAGGAGTCTTGGTATTTTTCTACAGCAGACACACAAGCTTTTATCATGTAATAGTAAAGCTAATAATAATAAAATAAAAACGGAATTAGTCTGTTAACCTAATCCTTGGCAAATGCATTCATGTGTCTAGCGGAGAGGTTGGTTGCCTGCTAAAAAGCTTGCCAATTTATTGTCAGTTGATAATATAGCAAAGAACTACAGAGGGTAAGCTCAGTGGATTATATCTTTACAGGCATTATTCTGCTTGAGTGATTGGCTGAAAAAACGCAGAGTCTACAACAAAGATTGGTCAGGCGTGAATGCGGCCTGTGTATTTTTGTCTCCATAACATATTAATCCACCAAACCATGAAGTAGGGACTATTTGAGCCCTTTACTTTAATGAGGATTTTTTTTTTTACCCAAATGAAAAGTAAACTTAAGAAGAACAGTGAGAAAAAAAACTTGACATGCAGAATAAAGCATAGTAGCCTACACTAGTGGCCCAAAACTTTTTTTTTAGATACATAAAATGCAGCAAAAATGGGTCACCAATAAATTTTGTCTCAGCATTGAACTGTAATTGCAACAAAATGCTGCTGAGTAAAAATTGAGGAGCTCACAGGCTGCGGTGGCACAGTCACACACCATCTGGAGTGTATTAGAAAGAGAAGCCGTAAATATTGCTGAAAAGCCCAGGCGTTATCAGGTATGTAAGCCCGGGCCTTGCTGCATGGCCTCCCATATGTTGACATAATCAGACTGTTGGGATGTCTATTAAAACATATCTGAATTTAATAAATTAACACAGTAATTAAATTCAATTTGTTTGCGCAGATCTCCCAATGACTCCCAATGTTGGTCTGTTTACATTTTTTGAGGGGGGGATTATTATGGGATGAAATACTGGGCTCATGGGATGTTATCACAGAATTGGGATTGCTGTTATGTTTGGACCACAGCAGAGTCCTATAACGCTCCATAAGCAACAGGTTAACTGGCTTCAACCCCTCCCTGCCCACAAATCCCCATTATAACTTCACAAATTATTCGATGCTTATAAGGCATTATAAGTCGCGTTGTCTTTTATGATGGCAACACTTGTCGCCGAGAAACCATACACACGTCCTTCCAAACTTGACAAAGGGAATTAGGAGTTCGTCTTGAGAAAAAACAACAACAAACAAACAACAACAAAAAAACACCTCCGTTACCTCCGATTCATACCCTCGCCATTCGCCTGTGTTTTTTCCGGTAGGTACTGTGATTTATTTCACCAACACTAAAGGTGTACACACACACACACGTTACACAAATACACATAGGCCTATACATTCATATATACATACAGTACATACATACACACTGAGAAAATTGCACTGTCGAGTTCAGTGCCACGTGTTGATTAATTTGTTGGTAATGACAGCCGGAGTCACACACACACATACACACACGCACGCACGCACACACATACACAGGAACATCCTCTCTCACTTTTTACGTATATATATCCCTCCTCCCCTTTCTCTTACACTTCTCGCTCGCTCGCTCTAACTCACTCCCCCAGGCTTTATCCATTTCACTCCGAGGAACACACAAGCACACTGTGTAAAAGGGATACACACACACATTGAGGGGGGAGAGAGAGAGAGAGGGAGAGAGAGAGAGAGAGAGAGAGAGAGAGAGAGAGAGAGAGAGAGAGAGAGAGCGTCAAAATACGAGTCTTACTTTTTTTTTTTCTTTTCCTGCCGTGGACCTCCATCCATCCGTCGCTGACAGAGCTTGACTTGATCCGTCCACTTCTTTCCCAGTCATAAAAGTCTGTCGTACGCTTTAATTAATATATTTCTGGGCTGTGTCCCGAACCCAGAAGCTTTAGAGAGGGAAGAGGAGTGCAGATTGAGACATATTGAGCCCGCTTTAAAAGGATCATTTCATCATGTGGGAGGTTGGGACACACAAAGTTTGGACCCGTGACTGGCATTCCGGAGAGACATGCATATTTTAAAACAACAAAGCAAGATAGAGACCGGGGGCCCCGGGGTGGGAGGGGAGAAAACTTGGAAAGAAGTTACTATCAGATGAACAGCTGTCATTGTTGGGCGAGACTTGAACGCATATTAAGATATACTTTCCTTAAAAAAGGGCCTTGTCCAAATAATGTCATTGATAGTCCCTTGATTACTCATCCACGTATACACACATATAGAGTTTATTCATTCACACTTGTATTTTAGTTTCTAATATAATAGTATGTCGTTGATATATTAATATATTGTTCTTATTAAAAATACAATTTAAACATTTTAAGGTTCACTGAGTTTGGATTTACCATATTTGTTAAAGCTTTATTAGGTCTGTGTGTTCTTATAAAAGACCTATAGGCTTAAGCTGTCATGATACCATTGTGATTAATAGGTTTTAGTTTAAAAGTTAGGCTATAGGCGAAAAGTTTCACTGGCAAAACATCTAAAACAAATGTATTGTGATTCTGCGATTGAGGTGCAAAACGGCAGCAAATTATCTAAAACTAGGTGGGGGAAAAAAATATTGACCTATTATTGAATTGCAAACGACATGGTATTATCATTTAAGTTAAAGCTTATAGTCTGGATATTTTTTTTCTTTCCTCCCATATCTGAATAATGACAGCAAAGGTTGCAATTTGAGCCGTCTCCCACTTCTATTTCGTAAAGTCACACACAATTGTATTTCTCCCAAGCAAAGCCAGCGTGCTTAGCGCTGTCACTTCTGCACAGCTTTTACAACATCCCCCCTTTTTTTCCCCTCTGCTTTACTAGAAGGTTTTCTCTCTTGTGCTCGGAGTCCATTCGTGCAAAGAGTAAAGAAGGCATAAATAAAAATGTGTTGGCTGTGACGAGAGATCTGTCCGCTGGAAATGAAGGGCCGGGGGAAAGAAGACAAAGGGGGGAAAATGCATGCAATGGTGTAGAGCTGGATATCTCTGTTAGTTGTCAGCGTTTAGTCCATGGCTGTGGAATGCTAATGAGTGAGGTCTCTCTCCCTTTCTCTCTCTCTTTCTCTCCCTCTCTTTCTCAACCCCCCTCCTCCCTGCTCTTCTCCATCCCCTTTCTCTTCTCTCCCTCTCCTTTCTCCCCCTCTCTCTCCCTCTCTCGGGGAGAAAAGCGGATCGATAGCTGACCCGATGGTTTTGGCCAATGCTTTATTTATCTGGCCAGGCAATGATATTATCAGCCTTGAACGTTATATACAGCAAACGTCTTCCTAAATCAACACAAAGGGATCCGCTTACACAGCGATCTGGGCTTTCTCGCAACCACCTCCCTCTCTCTCTCTCTCTCTCTCTCTCTCTCTCTCTCTCTCAGCCAGTCACACACACACACGCGCACACACACATACGTACGCTGATAAACACACGCTTACGCACGGGGATGCAGGCGGGCGCAAGAAGGATCGCGCACGCACACACACAGACACACAAAGACCTCACACACATAAAGAAAGATCTCACCACTGCCTACGCACAGTTATGACAATCACGACAAACTAGCGTACACACACACACACACACACACACACACACACACGCACACACACACATGCACACGCACGCACGCACAGGGAGGCGTCCCCTTATGTTACATTCACAACTGGGGATATTTTATACCCCGTAGGGCTGGATTTGATCCATGGCTTAAAGGTTGCCTGTGAGGTCTGCGGACAGATCTCAGAACAGCACACTGTAATCATCAGCTATGTCCCTCTCCATTGACTGTATACAGTCAATACAGCAAGAAACCCGGGCCATTTTGTGAGATAAAGCGCAAAACATCTCCCGGGAATTCGTTTAATTTTGGACATTTGTCCTCACTGCGCTGTTTTCAGCCATTTTACAAGGTTGTGTGGATGGAGGTGCGCAGTAGGCACGGCGAGGCACTTGTTGTCCATTGTCGACATCATTTTTACGACAATATGAGAAATAAGCCGTGTCATACTTCAGAGGGCCCCCCATTCATACATCGAGCCTCTATTTGGAAATTGTTATTGTCTCAAACAACAGTATTTGTCAAATGTGACCGGGGAAACCAGGCTACTATAAGTGAAATGAAGTGACGTGTAACGCCAATAGGACATTTCCACCGCTGCGTAAAACCATTGGGTTGCATTGAGGGTTTTGGAGAAATAGGTTCGCTGACAACTTAGGATAATAAATGTTTCGCTTTCAGACAGATATCTCAAACGTGAAATCGCACCCAGCTGCTTGTGTAAAGCAAACAAATAGCCCCCCGTGTTAGGAGTCCTCCACTTGTGGTTTGATGAATGAAACCAGACAAAGGTAAATGGTTATTTAACTCATTTCGGAGTAACACTTTGGTAACCGGAGTTTCCGAAATTACAGAGACACAAATGGGGCCTATAGTGTGCCACATATCCATCTCCCTTACCCACCGCAGCTATAGTCCAACCTGACAGTACCCTTAATTTCACTTTTCTTTTAGAGTCCTTTTTAAAATAAAATATATGCAACAATGCTCTCATTACAACAACGGGCAATAAATCTCCCGATGGTGAGCTTATGAGAACGTTTTGTAGAAAAATAAGAAACAATTATAGCAGTTATTTGAAATATAATTGTTCAACATTTGAAGTGTTGCATAATATGCCTATTTGAGGTGCTGTCAAAGCCATAGAGTCAAAAATGGTCTATAACCAGTTTTTCTAAAGAGTCCTCATGTGTTTTAGCTCGTATTGCCTATACAGAATCGTTAATTAGTAACACATGCCACCATTTCATCTATTTTTGAACTATTGCTTTATATAGCCTGTAGTGTAGCAATTGTATAACAGAATGCTCTCAGCAAGAGGATAAAAGATAGTTACTCTGGAGGGATTTAGAATACATTATGTGGAGACAACCAGCTGAAAGCTACGTTTAATAACCCAGCAAACAATTTAGTCCACAGCTACATAAAACAAAAACGACCTGGACTGTTGTGCTGGCCATGGTGAAGTCATATCCAGTCCCTTTGAAAAAATAAACATTTATTCTCGCATGCAGTCTATTTTTCTGACTGTGCAGAAAACTATCCTCCTGACTATCCTCTTATTCCCGAACAAAAACAACGAGTAAAAGATAAACACCCTAAATAATTTCCGGTGCTTCAGAAAATTATCTGGGGCTTTTTGGGCTGTGTAATTGAGATTGTTGGTTATGTGTTGTTTAATTTCGGTTAAATTCGGCAATTTCTGCTTCCAGCGCAAAGCAGAAAGGAAAGGCCTCATCAGCTCATTCTCCAACTTTGAACTGACCTACACTGTCTGAGCTTTCCAGCTCCAGGGGAATCATATCGACACTAAGGAAATAACAAACCAACCTACAGGGGTATTTGAAGAAATATCACATTGAGATGTTTGTACAGTAGCTTAAGCTACAACAAGGCGTCTGATAACTGACCCAATACCGCAGACAGGTCGATTGGGATCAAATAGGTCCAATATGCCCGAACAGACAGCAATCACATACCCGTGAAGAATAAAAAAAACACAATAACATTATCTTTTAAGAGAGCATCTGAGGACAAGCTATAGCATCATGCAAGCATGAGCACAAACTAACAGTACTAGCCTAAGAATGGGGCAGGTAACACAAACAAATAAACCAGTGGCAGTAATACCCCTCCCCCAAGCCTACGGGAGATAATAAATATGGCGATATGTGTGGAGATATAAATAAAATTCAGACATCGCAACGTGCTACAGTTCAGCCCCTGTCCTCCTGTCCCTCATCACTGCCAGTCTGCAGATGAAGATGTAGGCAATATGGCATATAAGCAACACGTCTGATGAAGAGAGGAAGGAAATAGGCAAATTTAATAATAATTGGCACACCAAATACCCCATTTTCTTCTTCATAACGCCTTCCAATTTATCACCTTTTTATCAATCTGCGTGTGAGTGTAATGACGGTGCGTGCTTTTCCACATAGGGCATCTCTGATCCAGATCCATAACTGGGCTTGCTGTGTCATTTGTAGAGTGTATAGAGACAAATAAATAAAAAACAGAGTGAATGCACATAGAGAGGCAGGCCTATGCAAGGACAGAAACTCTATGTAACCCATCTAGCACGTTGAGGACTTTATCGATGTACTCATTACATTCTGAATGTCTCAGGCAAACCAAGGCTACATCTCCTCTCTCTCTCTCTCTCTCTCTCTGACACACACACACACACACACACACACACACACACACACACACACACACACACACACACACACTGACGCACACACTTTGCCTTCCCTCTCACACGTTTCCCCTCTCATTTGTCTCTGCACTGGCTCCAAAGTCTCTCTCTCTCTCTCTCTCTCTCTCTCTCTCTCTCTCTCTCTCTCTCTCTCTCTCTCTCTCTCTCTCTCTCTCTCTCTCTTCTCTCCCTCCCTCTCCTTCCTCCTCTCTATTCCCACACAATGCATCACACTCGGTGTTCCTATCGACTGGCTTACATGCTGTAAAATACATTTTCCAGATTGATCACGCATATCACAGCAGCTTTGCAGCGGGGCCTAACCCTTTTGCCAAATGACGCCTACATCAATATTGAGGCATGCACTATCAAGGTAGAGTTTTTTTTTTTTTAAAGCGGGGAGAGGAGAATATTGTTTGGCTTGTGGAGAATCACCTTGATTAAGCCACAGGAGGTAGGATAGAGGTGGCTCGGTGTGGTGCGCAGGCTTTCCTTGCTGTCTGGGAAAAATATTAAACATTAATGCGCTCACAGGCAGGCAGAGAGCTCACTGCTGTAGTTCCTCACGTAAAGCCTCCCCTCCTTTGTGTTCGCATAGCCAGTTATGTCAGTGGGTCTGTTATAAGGTGAGGTATGCACCCATTGCGTAATTGCCACAGTTAACCGTGTGTATCACCTCTTTTTTCACTGGTAGGTGTAATGGAGGCAAACAGTAAATTCAGGATTATATGTTTTCAGTGTAAGGCAATGTAAGATATTGGAAAGCCTCTGTAACTAGGCGGCACTTGCACATTTCTTATAGAAAGCAGGGACGCATATAGAAACAACAGATTCCCCTCAAATGGTGTAAAATAAGCCCGAGCATCTTGACATTTGCTCCCATGAAAATGCTGGAGAATGAGACATCGTTGCCTATTTCTTTTTTTAATAGTACAGTCACCATCACACAACTTCATCAACCGACCCTTCTGCAAAAAGCTGCATCATGGAGTAAGCAAATTGAAGGCAACAACCAATAAAATTCAAGAAACAATGAAAATTTTCAAGACGAAACAAACAAAATGTATTTGAAATGATATATTAAAAGTGCTTTTGATTTTCATGTCTCTCCTCTTTGACTGATGATCGACTCCACACGCACTCATGGCCCGGGGAAAGGCGCCCCAGACGTCCTCTCAGTAAAAATGTCCTGGAGGTCAGTTTGCTGCAGTTGCAGGTCCATAGTATCAATTGGGAAAAAAGTTCAACCATCAGTGGTGATATTGTCATAGCGATTAGACTGTTTCTTATTTGTCTAAATTTCTTTATTTTTCTGTTTTTAAATTCTCACTTCAATTTTAATTCTTGGAGAACATAGCTTCGACAACATATATCGCACTCATTATAAGAAGCAAAAGGTTATATCAAAAATTATTAGTATAGAATCACAGAAACCCTGGTTTAGAACCAGAAAAAATACAAAACAGAGAGGTACATAGACACAGGACAATTCTTATAATTGCTTGGAAACATTATTTTCCCGCTAAGTCTTGATTCTTTTTTTTCTTACTGCGCATATGATGTTTTTCATTTTATTTGTATTTTTTTTTTACAAAAAAGGAAAATAAAGACTAGTATTTTACAAAATGAAGAGTATTGTTCTTGAAGATGAGGGTGGATTTACACAGGTGTAAAGTCCAGTTCCAATATTTTTCTGTACATAATGTATTCCATCTCAGTCCCAGAAGACAAAAAAAGAAAAAAAAAATGTCATGTCTTCCAAGTTTCTCAGAAAAGGTCCTATATATAGTCTTCTTGAAGGAGGATGGGGTGGGGGTGCTGAATTTTGGTCCTTTTTTTCCTCTCTTTTTTCCACTCATATAAGGATCATTGGATGGACATGTAAGGCCAGTTGAAGCTGCTCCCGGATAATAGCATATCCCTGATGAGGGTTTCAATAGGAGTTTTACCTACCAAGCGGACGAAGAACAGCTGCTCGATTACCGACGAGGAGACGGTGCGCAGGGAGGGCAGCCGCAGCAGGAGCTTCCCAAAGCGGCTGGGCTGGTTGGGATACTGGCTCCTCACGTACTCCTCCAGGGCGCACTGGGACTTCTCCTGTAGGCTCTCGATGTGAGCAGCGTCCGACAGGCCGCAAGCGTCTGCGAAACACACACCAAAAGCAGTCTGGTCAGGGTCGTCAGTGCTCTAAATCCTAAGGTATGCTAAGGTGAAGTGCCTGCATCTGATAACATTTGCCGTTAAAACTTCAAAAATCCACTTGCACCGGCTAAATGTATAGGAACAAGTGGAGCAATAACTGGTGACTGAAAAGATATTCTTATTTGGTCAATGTGATAAATTATTAGACGAATGGGTCACTATATCTTGCACAGACGCACACAGCTTAGAGGAGCATTGATCTGGAATTGTGATATTTTTTTTAGATATGACTTCCAAATAGAGTTCTGGCAGTTTTTTGCTTGATCTTTACTGTCCATTATATTGATACAAACTACAAAATCAATTTTGGACTCACTTAGGCTTAGGTATGGCGTGTGCCACACCTTGCCATACACAACGCCCGCAAAAGCACTCTGGTTATCATTCAACATCAGCCTTTACGTGTTATTGACAAAGTGGAATGAACAAACACACTGCCCAAACATGCTACATCACACTGAGCAAGGGGGACTGTCATACAGAATAAACAAGGGGCGCACTGCTGAAGTAGGGGATGCACCACTCAGTGTAGGACACCTCTGGCTGTTCATACACCAACTAGCAAGAATATAGCGCTAAAGATCATGAAAACGGTGCTATAGGCATATAGAGTAAGAATAGATGGAGCACTGGAGCAAGGGCGAAAGGTAGGCTATAGGCCTAAAGGCCACTACTCTTGATGTCTGGGCTCAGGGGATTCAAGTATAAGGAAACATAAACGACACTGATGAATCTGAAATTACACTGGATGTAATGTGACCTAATTACTCTGCAGTAAGCTGTTAAGTCATTTCGCCGCTCTTCTCTCCATAGACCACTCTTGGCCTGTTTTCCGATGGAGCCTATAGGAGAGGCCGCTGGAAGCAATCAAATTTATTAGCAGAGGTGAAGTCAATAGTCACGCAGAAAGGACGTAAAATGTCAGGAAAAGGAGCCAGTACAACAACACAGGCGGAGTGTGTGTTTTCGTGCTCAGTGGTAGGTTACGCATGCCTTGTGCAGCCCACGTCCCACTATAGACAAAAGCATATAGTTGGTGTCTTACGATATGCTTTTGCGTGTTATCAAGAAAACTGTTAATCACACAAGCCAAGCATGCGTGTCCTCCTGCAGAAAAAAAAAAAAAAAAAAAAAAAAAAAAAAAGAACTGCCGTAAACGCAGGCAATGTAGCCCGCTGGCATATATGGTCCCTACATGGAGTCTAGCCTATAGGCCATCTCCTGACGAGTTTGTATTCAACTGTGCTTCTGTGGAAACTACACAAGAAAGATAGCTTCAGTTTTCAAGCACTAATGCATTAAACACCGGACAATAGTATCCGAGAGGCTTTTAAGCCTATTCGTGATTTCTCAGTGCTATAACTCACTATGGCCAGACACAATAACCTTATGAACCCAGGGGCAACACTGAGATCTCGGGGTGATTTACTGTGACCTCAGTCCGGCCGGCCACAGCCCCATGTATGCAAATCCCGTTGGATTAACGTTGAGTGTCCCTTTTAAAATCTAAAACAATCAATAAGGTCGAAATAAATTAAATTTGGGAATTTCTTGCAAAATAGAATGCTTGCCACGGACGTTGCAATACAGCAATACGAAGTTCAAAGCATCGCAGGGAATGGGCTGCAGTTGAATGTAGCCTATGCGTCAAGAGAAAGCTAGTCAAAGACACCCCATAGTTCCCCATACAGGCCTGCCTGCAACCCTGCACCCCACTACCTCAATAGGCTGAAACATGGGAGCAGATAGCTTCCAGATTCGCATTGGGGTACGACTATTGCTGTGGTAGGTTAGTAAAGGCACATAGTGTGCACATATGGATGAGGAGTCAATGTGAGACGATGATCCCGAGCTATGGTGAAATAGTTTAGCCCGATCACCATTATGTATGCATCAAACACTGACAAGTCTCATGTTATTAAAGGCAAACAATCCACGCTGGTCTTGGCAGGGCACCACATGACCCGTTATAGCATATCAGCCTAACTAAATGATCTGTTAGAATACAAGTAAAATGTTAGCATCTGTTTGAAGATTCCTATTTTGGTAGTCTGGGGTGAATTACTGAAACGCTGCACGATAGAAAAGTATTGTTGACAGTGCATGCGGTTACATTATGGGCTGTAGGCTAATAGTAAATATAGCTAAGCAAGCAGGCTGTCACATATTAGTATTGTATAGTATTTATGACTCTAAATGCAAAGTTACTTGGATTAAAACCCAGTTTTACTTCTCAGTATGTGTTCAGAATTTGCCGTGTCAAATTAGCTACCAAACCCAAAATTTAAAGTGTAGCCTAGTTATTATGCCTCTAGAAACTAAAAATATCTAAAACTACGAGAGAGTCCTGCAACTCGAAGAAAAGCTACGTGGTAATGTTGTATTCGCCAGAAAAAGGAAAATTGAGGGTTATGGGTGGTTTAATAGTTTGGATTACAACATTTCCTCTGAGTCTTTATTTGCAAGTTTAGTGAACAGTCAGATTTAGAGTTTAGATATTTTGTATTCTGGTTCACTATACTATATTATAGTATACGTACTAGCACTAACTTTATATTATAGTATACTATAGTTTAATACCATAGTAATATAATATAATATAATATAATATAATATAATATAATAGTATAATATAATATAATAGGCCTAATAATATAATAATATATTAACAAGCATTATAATATATACATGGGGGTGTAGATCCCTATGATATTAAGAACAGAAAAGCAAATAATAAATAATAAATATCAAAATAAGTCAAAGCTATTTTAGCACCAAGATAGGACAAGTGTTGTCAGGCTCACCATAGGACAGAGTTATGACGCTTTCTAGGGATATTGGGAGTGAGAAGTATTTCTATATAAACTTAAATCTGAAAAACACAGTAAAACGGAATATTTTATTAAAAACCTGCCCAATTATAGAATATGTACAACCGTGTTACAGAATTTTGTAATGGGCCAAATAAAAGACTATGAGGTCAAGACTTTGAGGTAAGTTCAGAAGTAGTTTGGGGCCTATGGGTCAATTTAGACTTTTTTCCTCTCCTTCCCATCATCGCCACCCTCCCTTGACACAGCAGGCCTAATGGCACCAGGCGTCCACCATCAACACCAAAATAGCATCTAAATTACGCACAAGAGTAAATGAGGACCTTTAGGACCTTGCTCCAGTCAGCCATCAATTAAGCCATCAACAATGTAGTTTACTTTTGAAAATTACCGATGATGACTTTTCAAAGCCTGCGCGACAAGAGAAAATATCTTCAATAACTAAGAAAATTAATAGGTCAACAAAGATTACTCCTCAAACAATCTATAGAGTAGCGCTGTTCTGTGTCCTACAGAAGCGATGCACTGACATATGAGTCAACTTCATCAGTTTCTTTGATCTCAGTCTGCTAAGGATTATTTCCTGTCCCTCATGACATGTGTTTGTGCACGCAAAACAAGGATAAAAGCATGCACCACCACTCATAAATACATCAGCTGTCATATATCACCAAGTCATAAGCTATTTTATCTTTACGCTCAATTATTTGACACCTGTTCCAAATTTTATGGACGCGAACATATCTGCAATCTCGGCTCAAAACTATTCAAAAAAGTTTAAACTCAACAATTATGAAATATGTAAGCATATGAAATTTTACATTGACTCGGATTAAAAAAAGACACTGAACTGGGACTTGAACTTGATGTATCGCTCACTCAATCTGGGTTTGTTTACACGTCTTATGCTGTGGCTACAACTGACATGGAAACGCATGCAAGTGGATATGTTGCAAGCTGTTGACAAAATAGCTATTCTATCGGCAACATAAGCATCTCGTAAAATCAGATTTGTGAGTAGCCTATACTTGACAGCCATATTCTTGATGCCAGTGTGTTTCACCCTACGTGTCTCGCTCTCTGTAGTTATACTGCGACTAGGCCTCATTTCATTATAGACATGTTCCTATGGCATGTTGGACACCCACCTGATGTGAAAAGCACGATGGCCTTGATGCAGCTGTACTCTGCCGAGTCTACGTGGAGGGCCTTGAGCTTCTCCACTTGTTCCTGGAAGATCCGGATGTGATCCATGAAAGCCACGACGCGGTCCGCGGACATCGGGGAGGCGTGGAGGCCCGCCGCGGCGAGCAGAGGGGCCACATGCAGAGGCATGGAGCATTGGGCCGCGTTAAGCACAAACAACTCGCTCCACGTCAGCCTGAGAAGGGACACCTGGTCGGTGATCTGCAGGTCGGGAAAGAAAGGGATGTTTCTCGCCCACTCCACGGCGCTGAAGAGCAAACGAGCCGCCAGCTCGCAGATGTTCTCGATGCCCATGATATTGTTGGGCTGCATGCACTGGCTCCCGTACCGGGACGTCGGGTAAGGCTCGGCCCGCAGCAATAACGAGATGTATCCGGACAGATAGCAGTGGCCATTCAGAGGGTCCCCGTTCGTCAGCGCATACTGGCCTGGGTTGGGTTGGGTTGGAGGCATTCGTCCTCGCTGAACCGCTGACAAAAAGAAAGAGAAGGAGAGGAAATGTGCATCCAGGACTGATAAACATAGTTTATATGGTACAACCGTGAAGCAAGCTACAGCTAGTGTTTTTTCTGCTCGCAGATGAAAAGGCTTGCACTGAAATCAAAATTCAGCACGCTCTTCAAAACATATTGACTAGTGTATGCTGTTTGCAGGCCTATACCAAATTATTCTATCGACAACATAAGCATATCATAGAACAGATTTGCTGTGTCCCTCAAACTTCGAACAGTTTACATTTCGACTTAGGGATATAGGCTACATGTAAAATTAAAAGACAGTCACATGGGCGCACATACACTTTCATACACAAAAACACACACATTTTCTGTGCCCTAACAGTCCCACAATTTACAAATTACATCCTATAGGGGTAATTCAAGGCCGGGTGTAATTGTTTATATTGCATGGAGTACTTGTATTACTTTGACGTTATATTTATTCGCGGTTTTTGCTTATGTTAATATCCATTAATTGTGCTCAAACATATTACAAATGTGACTGATAATTACTATTAAATGCAATCACATTTACACATTTTAACTTCTACACTTGGTCACTTGGAAAAAAAAAGAAACTCAGCTATTGTATGAAGGCCTAATAGTATAAATAAAATATTAATATAACTCGGTGTACACTACAGCCTACACGTGTATTACTGCAAATAGTAGATTTTAAAAGGGGAATATTTATGTAGTTTGAGATGAAAGACTTGGCAAGGAAGGAAAGTTACGGCCTCTAATGCACCAGGCAAAACAATGAGCCTTGCACAACTTCAGCGGCATTATTCAGTGTGCCTGAGATGTCTAGTCAGCATATGGAGCTAGAGAGAGACGTGGGCTTGTAGTCTGTTCATTTCAAATACATGTAGGCTACAAACCGCGCTATACAATTATAAATTAGTAAACTGCACATAGCCTATGGAAGGGACTATTCGCCGTGTAGACTGCACGCACACACACACACACACACACACACACACACACACACACACACACACACACACACACACACACACTCTATATCCCCCCTTCTGCTCTAAAACCCACGCAAAAAGGGCCTGCTAGACGTAATGCCTTTGCTTGTACATAGTACAGGTTAGACTGCAACAGAAACAAAATAAAAATGCCAGCTAGATAAGTAGCCGCTTTGTTTAGACGACCTGCATTCATAAGAATAGCTGCTGTGGGTGCACTGGCCTTTTACCCCTCTCTCACATAGGAAGAAAGACTAATCACACATGCAAACATCTCTCAAAAACATGGATGTAGACTGCAGTATGCCCAGCCATATAGCCTGTGACCTTAATGCAACATGGCAGCCCTGCTCGTCTGCTACTAGGATGCGTAATCATGAGTGGGCTTTTATAAAAATATATTCACCTTCCCGCCGCATTCCCACTTTTAAACATTTCTTCAGCCGACAGTATTGGCACTGATTTCGGTGGTGCTGGTCAATGGGACAGTTCCTATTGGCACGACATGTGTATGTTAAGTTCCTCCGCACACTCCTCTTGAAGAAACTTTTGCATCCCTCGCAGGTGAACTGGCCATAGTGTTTGCCGCTCGATTTGTCTCCGCAAACGACACATTCAATATGCTGCTGACTCTGTCCAGAATTTTGACTCCCCTTGTCCCCGGCGGTCCCCGGTGTGGACGGGGGTCCCGGCTGGCTGGGGGTCTGCGGAGTGTGCGGCGCCGCCGACGCCGCCTGCTGCTGCTCCCTCGCCGGCTGCGCTGCTGGGTTGGGGCCGCTCGGAGGTCCTCCGGCCACGTCTTCCTGCGGATCTCGCCAGACGCTAACTACCATTGCCATATCTCGGCCCCGGAAAGTGCTATAAAGCGAAATGATCGCCGGTATTTATGAAGCGTAGAGGAGAAAAGGGAGCTCTCAAAAGACGGGGCAGTGCAAAGTCAAATCGGAGCACGCAATCTCATATGGGGTAAGAAGGGGAGCACAACGCGATCAATACATTCAAAATACAGGAGGGCGATTGAATAGACACCCGATCAGGATATGCAAGTATCGGGAGGCCAGTTCCAAGGTAAATTGCAGTCAGCCATTCAGGAACCCCTAATCTTGTAGGAAAACCCGAGCCCAGACGTAACAAATTGCAGTTTGATATAAAATAGCCACAAAGGGAAAGGCAGGAGCGATTCACATGGACGCAGAAACGAGCATAAAAACCTTTTTCTGGAAAGACACGCGATCCAAAGTGCTGCGGAGAAATAAATTCCTTTCTCTTTTCTTCCCCTTGCTCCTTTACACTCCCGTCTTCGCCGTATAGGAGGGGAGGAAAAACTGAAGAGCTGGATTTTTACATCTATATTCTTAAATAAACCTCATCATCTCGCCCAGCAGCGAAAAAAACCGCGTCGCCGAATGAAGTGCCCATGTATAGTTTCACCTCTCTCCAGCAGGAGGAATGGAGATACGAAGAGAAAAGATAAAAAAGAAGAGGAAAAAACACCAACAACTAATAGAATATGCAAGAAGAAGGAGAGACCCAAAAATGAATGCGCTTAAACGGGAGGACCAGCAGAGCAATGTTTCCGAAACGGGGGATCTGCGCGAATGTCTGTATATAGTGAACTTTGACACTACTATTGAAACTGACACGTTTCTATGGAGATCGCTGCGCCTTATATGGTGCTCATGTCAAGGAGCCAAGAGAGGGGCTGCTGGAGACTGATAATCAAAGGCGACTGACTGGCCAGAGCCCTGCATAGAGGAGGAGGAGGAGAGGAGGAGAGGGGGGGGGGATAGGGAGAGAGAGAGAAAATGGGAGGCTAAGGTTATAGCCAAGCCCTCTCTTTCTCTCCATTGGTTAGAGTCCCCCTCCGTTCATTCACTGCAAAAAATGTCCATCTCAATAAGTCACTGGGTCTCATGTTAAAATCTTATAATCTTATTCTTTTTTCTTAAAACACGTAAGTAAAATTTCGCCAGTGATGGTGAGATGATTCCACTTGTTTCCAATTGCAGTTTGACTCGTTTCAAGAATTTTCAAGTGTCAATATGTTGGAACAAAGCAGAATAAGGTAGATCACTCCACTAGTATCAAGAAAATGACACTCGATTCCAGGAAATTCTTGAGATAAGTCGATTTTCATCGGAAACGAGTGAAACTATCTCGCCCCGTTGGCAGATTCTTTCACTGGTTTTGAGGAAAAATGAGATTTCAAGACTCAATAGTGGACTGAATGACTTGATAAGACGGACATTTTTTGCAGTGTTGCTACCTACGGCTGGAGGGGCTGGGGGGCTCTGACAGGCACAATTTACATTGAGCTCGCCCCGCGCTGCTATTTACTTTGAAACCTGATTAGTATGGGCCGTCTATTGTCACCAAAAAGAGGAAGAAACCCTGGATAGAATAGCAGAAAAAGCGGGGTAAAAGCAAGGGGGGACAAAGCTTTTACGCACGACAAATAAACCAAAAAACGTGCGCAGCGGCGAAAGGGGGACTCTGGCACAGAAATTCCCCAAAGTTTGAATATGGTTTGTCTTGGACTGGTATCTTTATTATACAATTAAGGGATATCATTATTGCTCTGCCGCGGATTTTATTATCACACACGTTATTCTGTTTTTGGCATGCGCATTGCGGTACATCCTCGTCTGTAATCGTTACATTCTCGCTGATATAAACTTAAAATTTAGTGCAAACTAGCTCATAAAACGAGGAAAATAGCAATGGAAGAATGATGCATAATAGACAGTGTGTGTTAGACAAACGGGATGCGGTGCCAGCGGCCGAAAATCTCTAAAATTAGACGGAGGAATAAGCAATATTCAATAATTACCGAGGTCCTATACTCTTCCCAATCACTGAGTGGGTGTCACATTATGTCTTAATAATGACAGTAATTCAAAATCATGTGAAGTTGTTTGAAATTTGCATGGGGATTCCGGCTTTTTTGTATCAGGGTTTCTGAAGGCTTACTACCTCTCCAACTCAAAAATGTCTGGATCGCGCTGCCATCTAGCGTACAATGTACAATTACAACCTGATATTAATGCATGCACAAGTCATCAAGCATGAATTTTTAAAACTTGTAAAGTTTATAGAAAATCAAATGTGTTCCTGTGTTTCGTATCATTTTCACCACGTTTTCTTTCTCGAGTTTCTAAAAAGAATCAGCTTGTAAAGTTTGTGTTACAGTATGGAGTTAAAAAAAAAAAAAAAAAAAACCTCAAACAACTCTAATAATTAGAAGCTATATTGCAGCAAAATATAAGTAGCCTAATGAATACACTAACATTTTGATTGCATTTAGATTCATAAGGAAACACAAGGTCTAAATGCTGTGCGTAAATCATCTCCCAAAACATGGCAATACAAACAGACCATGTGGCAAAGGAATTACCATTCATAATACATCAAATTATTGTTTAATCAAAACTAATGTAAGTCGTTATAAACACCGCTTTAAGCACATAGAGATATTAGCAGATATAATGGAGCGTAAATATGCAAGTGCCCCCTTTGGAAACGCATAGGAGGGATGGGTTGTTTTTTAAGTATTCAACAACAGAGCTCTCTCTCCCGTCCCTGTCTCGGACACTCCACTGAAACTCCCCGGCCATGTCTCCAGCTCTTTGAAAAGGTGAAACCAATAAGATTAAATCGGACAAAGAATTTTTTTCTGTAAGTGTATCATTAAGATTTAACTCCACAGATTGGAAAGGGGCTTCGCAGGAGAAGAGAAGAGGAGAGTGAGAGGGACAGCGAATGGGAGCAGGGTAAAGGCTCTAATAGAAAGCTAGAGCTGGGAAACAGCGAGAGAAAAAGGAGAAAGTGGACAGCAGGACATTAAAAGAAGAAGCACCAGCGACGGCGGTTACCAGTGCAGGACAAGCTTTCTACCTGGATAAAGCGAGCAACCAGTAAGGCAAGTAGACTATATTTATTTCCCCCCTTCTCCTAAACTATACACACTTGGCTCTAAATGTAGGACTAAATTCTCTGTCATGCCACATGACCATTAACTCCAAACCATGCAGCCGAACCAGGCACTGTTACATTCCAAGGCACAACTTTTTTTTAACCAGTAGACCTCGCATCTTTTCCCCATATTATAACCGATTATGTGGACTCGTTTCTCCGTTTTTCAGCTGTCGTCACCAATTTGCACATCAGATACTAGTATGTTATTATAGGCTGGTTGTACCGCTGGGCATGGGAGCTTTTTTTTTGCACGTCCCATGCATCTCACCTGCGAGGCTGCAAGGCTATTTGTTGTTTGAACACATAATGAAAAGATCGATAGCAGCCTGTTTGTCTCAGCGATAGTGTCACCGGATTAAAAGGCTGATCAAGGAAACCAGCCGTTGCCCATCTTTAATACTGTTTTCCAAGTGCCAGTTTAGTCACTGCTGTCAGATGCAAATAATGTAGATTCGCGCATATCTCACGCATATGAATCAGTAGGATGCATTATATGTCAGGATAGGCTGTAATGAGGAAGTTGCAGTAACTTTCCCAAGCATAGACGTTGTAATATGACATGCAATGTGTTATATCACACCAGTATTATTGATATAAAAGAAATATATTAGAAATTGCTATAAAATAAATTATATGTAGGCAAACTATAGACCAAGATAACTTTTTTCCTGTGCAAATTGCACGGTAGTTTGTAAGACTGCACTGCACAATTACATTCCCCTTAATCCTCCCATGGATGCGTTAATGTTAATGCTAATTAATATTTTTACGTGAGGGAAGTAATAGTTATTTTTCATTTCCTTTCTAATGTATCCCTTACAGTCATAGCTTTCCTTATTTGAGAAGAAAGCATGCATGTCTATATGATTTATGAAGTTATTGAAAACATGTAATGAATTACTTAATCACACCATTATTTAACATGTCTTTCAGGTAATGGATGCATTTGAGCAATATAGCCTATTCAATAAAGTTAAAATTACCTCAATGGAGAATAAACAGCCGGCATATTGCCATTGTAATGCTTCTCTTTGTTTTGTAACAGATAAATCGTGAGCTTGGAATTTGCATCTGACTTTTTTTTTTTATATATCAAAATTGTGTTATCCACATATTCATGATCTTTGAATGTTACTTTATGCTTGTGTGGTGTTATTTTATTTTAAAAGAGAACCTTTTGGGGTTAAATATTTAAAAAAGATAGAAAGTACATAACAGTTTTACCAGATGGCATGTGAAATCTTTGATGCTCAGTATCTCAGAGCTGCACTCCACCCAGACAGAACCTTATAATTCCAGGCTCATGAAATGTAGTTTTAATACAGTTTGAATCAACAAGCGCTGCTATCAGTTGGGAAAACACTGAGGTCAGGAGTGCAAGGCCCCCAATAAAACAACAGATGACTACAAGAATGTTCTTTAGATCATTTGAAACTATGCAAATTGATGAAGAGATTTATCAGTGGCTGTAGGCCTATTTATTATTGATTGTCTATAATCACACCAGGCCTATGACCACAGCACATTGTAAATACAGTCAACAAGACATGGTATAGGCTAAAGGTTGGTTCCCTTTTCCAGGGGCCTCTTGCTCAAAACGCCTCCTGTAAAGACAAGTGTTGTGTTTCTTCACGACGGGCTAGAGGGCCACACATCTGATGTGATCCCTGCGCATTCAACATCTGTCTGCAAACAGCCTTTCCCCCCCTTTAGTTAACCACCTAGAATAAAATGCTGAGCATATTTACTAGCATGACATTACGAACATCGTCACATAGACATAATAGACACAGTGTTTCATGCGGGGTCCCGGGTGGTTGTTTGAATAATACAGACTGGTTAATAGTGCTCATATCCAGCATAGCATGACTGCCATGTGTGGTTACCTAATAAGATGCAGCTCCCAACCCTCCGAAATAACTTTGCACTTGTTGGACTTCACGTCTGTATGGGATGGATAAATTAGTCACTAAAGTTGGATTAATTAATAATGAGGTGATTTAGGATTAGTGAGTAAACACTCAATGATGCTTTGTGGACAATGCCATTTTAGTTTCACCTCTTTATATAGTCTAGACTTATTAATTTGTAGATTCCATTATAATTGTTTTAATTAATTGTCCGAGCATGTATGAGCTCACCAGTGTTGGGGTAATGCGTTTTATATTTGGAATTAAAATAAATAAGATCTGAGAGATGCACACAATCTCATTACAGCGTAAATGTCACACTGACTATAAGGAGAAGTAGCCTATATGTATATGTTTAGCCAAGCCCCTGTTTATCTTTGAACAATATATTTTGAGTAATTTAATGTTCAGGATTCTTGCAAATAGCTTCTGGATCACTTGTTTTAGTATCTCTACATGTGAGCATACTGGGGAGTTTTGGGGCTGGTAGTGTAACAATGCAGTGGCACATTGATTTATGCTGTTTTAAATAGGCGACTAGGGCGAAGACTTTTCTCTTTTTAATTAAGATGAAATTGTCGAATATAAATTGATATCAAAACCTTCGACCTTTTTGAAACAACACATCGATTTTGACAGTGTTTTACGTAAGAACCCAATTCCTACAGTGAAGTTAGTATAACTTTTCTCAACACCATTATAGGCTACAAATGGCACTTGAAAAAACACATTTAACTCGTGCGCACTGCAGTAACACAAACCTTTTTCATATTTTTGTAAATCCTCATTTTTTTTGATAAACCCAAACTCTGCGTTACTCTCATGTTTGAATTGGAGGTTTTGTTGCTTTGAGTGGTTGTGGGTTGAAAGGGAGGAGGAGGAGGGGGGTGTTTTTTGTCCAGATCTGATCCCCAACTTATTCTGGGGGCTCAGATTGGTGTGAAAGGGACGAGAAGGTCACTTGAAATCGCCTTTTATCCGCTGCCTTTTTCTCTATGGATCAGCAACTTTCAATAGACATAATCTAATCGCTCTTAATGGAAAGGCCATTCGTGAGAAATAGTGGAAATATCGTTGAGCCTATAGGCTGTAGGCATTTAAGGCCGCAGCATTTAACAGGCAACAAGAATCCACAAAATAGCGTGGCTATTAATTATTACTGGAAACAGAAAACTAACTTCCAGAAAAGCCTCTCTCCAAACTAAAACATTAAAAGTTCAAAATCAAACATATCAAATAGTCTAAAAGTACCCGACAGATTGAAACAATAGTTTAGGGTAAATATAAGTTTTTTTGTATTAGCTGTAGTGCCTATGAATAGCCTAATTATTATATAATTTACATGTTATTTAAATATCATGTATGATATTTAGGGTTATCTTTTTGCCCTGGCAGGACGCTGGTTCTGACTGTAGAGAAATTACATTGTCCTACAGTGCGACACATCCTAGGTTGTACATAGGATCATTGTTTATTTTCCTCTTATTTTTAATCTGGGCTCGTGTCTCCAGGGGTTTGAGATCCTTCAGTTTTAGATGTGATGAATGAAAGTCTCATTCCAGGGTTTTTGCATCCCAAACTATAATTGAGGACAATGAGGCCAGAATGACTTTCCCAATTAGGCTTGAGGTTGGAGTTAAGTTAGAGGGACTGTCAGTTTATGCTATGGGCAATGGCTTTATTGCTCACTAACCATCATCTCTTTAGAGCCTATGTGCTAATTACTTTGGATGGTCCCAGAGACGGAGATCATAAATCCATTAGCACTCAAACCCTCGTGGTTCCACAGTGCAAACACTGTAATTTTGTAGTACACCAAAAAACCAAACTTTAACTACCAGTAGCTACATCAAGGGAAACAGATTTTCAGCGGCATGTGTACGTCTTAGGGATCAAATGTAAAAGGAAGCCTATCCTGTATCCCTATAACGCACTTAACAAAATGTATCAATCAGCAGTTAAGCCAAAGGCATATAGACTAAACTAGGCATGACAGAAATTAACTGACAGAAAAATATCCGAATGGTTCTTGACTGCCACTGACCGGTGGTAGCTTAAAAACAACACCTAAAATGAACCAGCCTGTATGCGTATATAAATTACTATATCAACCTGATGCAGCATACATCATTTTCATATATTTGTATTCAAGTTTGGGAAATCATTTATTCTTTTCCCCCTAAGTGCTTGTAAAGTATCCAGGGGAAGATGTAGCCCTAAGGAATAAAGTGAATAAAAAAGAGTTAATACCTGTTTGACTGTGCCTTAAAAGAAGGCAACACAAAAACCGGGACCCAAACGGGGGTGCATGAAGGCATTTCACCCTTAAAGTAATTTATTTCAGGGAAACCGGAGGGCAAAGGTGGAATTCTTGAGAAATTCAACAAGGATAAGGGAGCTTTAGGAATTCTGCACGCAGATTACCTTTCATCCCATCCTCACATTATCCGACAACACACTGTAGAAATATAGCTCAACGAC
The DNA here is from genome assembly GCF_048128805.1 of Centroberyx gerrardi. Classification (NCBI taxonomy): domain Eukaryota; kingdom Metazoa; phylum Chordata; class Actinopteri; order Beryciformes; family Berycidae; genus Centroberyx; species Centroberyx gerrardi. The sequence goes on from NC_136004.1 coordinate 14,244,543, forward strand.
AAAAGAGCGAGATTACCCTCCGACATAGAAGAGTGCAAAACAATTTTTTAAGAAGTAGTACTGCGATTATTAGGGGAGCGACGAAGGAGAGAGAGAGAGGGAGAGAGAGAGAGAGAGAGAGAGAGAGAGAGAGAGAGAGAGAGAGAGAGAGAGAGAGAGAGAGAGAGAGAGATTCCCTGTTTCAAATGGGAGTCAGAGAAAAAAAACATGATGACATAGCCCCACGTTCATAAACTTGCCCGTCACTGTGCATCTTCTGCAGGGATGCACCTCAACACCTAAACTTTACCCACCTTTTTAGGCTGGCATAAATATTTATAATGTGAATTCACAGTATACATCATAGTAAGTAAGTTAAATAAGGATAGGGTCTTTGCAGGGGAAAAAAAAACACAAGTTAATTAATTTCTGATTAATTGATTTTTGTTTATATTAGTGGTTGTGTTGCCTCGCCATCATCACCGAGTGGAGGTCAGACTTTACCCACCTTTTTATTTAGCAGTGATGACTGGTCTTTTGTAACTAAATGAGTGGCATCACATCAGCTCTTCAATAATGTTTTTTTTCCAAAACCAACACACAGCAGGGGCCTAATTAGAAATGTAGTCTAGCTGAACCATCAGCATGCTGGAGCTGAGAATGACTGAGCACACTGATGCAGGGTAACAACGTCTAGTTTATCACCACAGAGAAAAAATATTTACCCCTACACAAACTTGAGGTAAAGAGTACTTACATATCATTTGAAAACCTACACTATTTTAGTGTCATTAACTTATTTTGCCCCATAAATTAATCTAGGGACATGTAGCTGCAATGTAATTTACATGTTATTAGCTAATCAATATGTTAAATGTTAAACTATTGAAACAGATTATTTCTTAATATGCAAAATTATAACATACACATGAATCAATACAGCAATTGTGTGAGATATGCTTTTTAATATTTGATACCCAACATTTCAATATTGGAAATACTATTATAAATAATATTAAGACAAAAAGAATAATGAAAACAAATGTACATCTATAGACAAGTGACTTAATCTCTCTCTCTGTCACACACACACACACACACACACACACACACACACACACACACACACACACACGGATAAAGCCCTCAGGAGATTTTGTGTATTTTTATTTGAGAGGCGTGTGTCTGGTGTGTGTGTGTGTGTGTGTATGTGTGCATGTGTGCAAAAGGTGCCCTGTGTCTAGTGTCCAGACCTGGCAGATTGTGACCTTATCAATGTGAAACTCCTAAGATAAATTATTCATACCACCTGTTTGATGTCTCTGGCCAAAGAATGACAAAGGTGTAAGATATAAGATGCATCTGAAAACCATGAAGATCAGCTACTGTGTCACCTGTTCCTTTTACAGTGTATGAGTGTGTGTTTGTAGGCACATGACTACTTTAGGAGAGAGAGAGAGAGACAGAGGGAGAGAGGGAGGATGAATTTTAAACAACACTGAACTATTTGTTTCCTAATAGGGGGTGCAGAGGAGAGTGACAAGACAACGGCCCTACCATGTAAGTTACACTGCATGTGTGCTAATGCTCATTTGTAGATCCATCAGTAAAAACTTAAATGAACTGTAATTGGATCTGCCATTTTCTGCGTGCAAGGTGTGGTCATTTTTTTTTTTTGCCTTAAATTACCAATCATAGTGTAATGTGAGTCACAGGTGGCCAGTGATAATGCTGGTCACTCAAGCGGCCCACCCACATTGTCACTGCGTGGTTTGTCTCCGCCGCAATTTGAAACTTGCAGCAGTGAGTTTGTCTGATTCATTCAGCTGAGCTAACCTTTCCCTTTGTAACTGAGTTTGTGTTTTGTCTCCTAACAGACAAGAGAGCGACATGGTGGCAAAGCCTTCTGGAACACAGCAGAACGTATTGTCGTGGTGCCAGGATTGACATCGGGATGAGATGTAATTTATGGGAGAGTGCCGTAACGTATTGATGGCCCCAGCTTGATGATAGCACAATAATGTTAATACCATTGCTTAGTATGTATGTGTGTGTGTCTGTGTGTGCATGCGTGTCAGGATCTTGGATGACAGCCTTCCAGTGACAAACTTATTGTACTTACCAGTGAATTGTAAATATCAATATAAGGTAAATGAGTAGTCACTCTCAGAATAGATATTAAAACAATGAGACCTAAGCATGAGCTGAAGACGATGCCTTCTCTGAATTTCAGTATTCGGCTCGGGGTTTGTTTTTTCATTGGTGCTTCACTGGAGTGTGTGTTTACTAAGTGCTAACCTTCATTCCAAGCTGCTCTGCTCACAACCCAATCCAACCATCCTGACACTCAAAGTCGTTTTTTTCATTGATTTGCTTTGGAACAAAAAAACACCATAATATACTTTTTTGGAAAACTAGCTGCTGGTCTTTTCATAGCTAGAGGTCAACGCAGCGGTCAGTATCAATAAAACAGATAAGAGCAGGATCGATATTAATGATGATGTATACAGGTACGGTGTGAGCGAATGTGCAGTGAGAATGTGTTTCAGAGTGCCGGAGGAGACAGCGAGGGAAGAATGAGGGAGACACTCTCACACGTGTTTGTGTGTTTGCTTGTCTGTGTGGGTGAGTTTACCTCAGATGTTCCCTTTGACCTCAGACCCTAGAGTTGGGGTCAAGCCCTGACAAATGAGATGGCTGAGTTCTGGGCAGGACTGCAAACATTCCACAACAATCTTCTGTCCTCCTCCTCCTCCCCTCTCTTCCTATCCTTCTTTCCTCATCCCTTCACTCCTCTCAGTATGAGCCTCTCTCTTCCACGACACAGAGAAAGTTCTCATTACACACAAACATGTTTTATCATATTGGGGAGGCTGGTGGAATCTAAAAGCACACATGCTTCAAATTAAGAATTACAACATCAGTTAAATTTAATATCCCCGCTATCCCGACATCAGCTTTGTTTACAGAAGGAACGAAAACAAAAGACGATGATCTTAGGAGGGAAGCCGCGTAAAAGATTTGGTTATTAGAACTCCGGGCTTTGAAGGCACACTGTGTGTGTTTGGAGAGCTTGTCAGTGATGTCAAGGATGAGAAATGTTATAGTGTGGTTTTTTACACACGCTGCTGGCTCTAGCATTTCCGGCAACATTTCTCACTCTGCCTCCCTCACACCATCCGCTCTGCTGCAATATCCCCACATTTTTCCACCCTTTCACTTCTTCCCTCCCTCCCTCCCTCCCTCCCTCCTTCCCACTCTCTGACCACTCTCACTCCTGCTGCCCCGCCCATACCCAATCTCAATCTCTCCCTCCCCTCTCCCTCCTCCCAGCACATTCACTTGCTCCCCCCCCCCCCCCCCCCCCTTCTCCTCCTCCTCTCCCTCCACCTACTATTTCCTCTGATATTCTACAATGCCGCTACACAGAATGCTACCACCTGTGTCTTTAGGGGAAAAAAAGAGGCTATTGGTATTCCTCTTTGGGAGGCTGGTTAAGGTAAGTGGCACCCCCTATTACAATGACATGGCAAATAATGGTCCTGGTTGTCGTGTTTCTGTATTAGCTTTTTTTCACGGAATGACCCCCGCTTCCTAAGCATCGCCACCCTCCATCAGAGCTCTAGCTGGAAGTCACTGCTGTAAAAACACATACAGTCACCATCGATGATCGTCAGCAAAGCAACCACAGTGCCACAAAGGAACCCCAAGACCAACAAAGGAGGCTGATATAGTAATACTGAGTGGATCATGATCTTGAACTTGCTTTCATAATGATGTAATATTACTAACAGACAATGCAACACAGCAAAGCTCTTAATAAAAACACATCAATCTATATCCGGTGTATGTTTTTTTTCCTTCTCTCCCAGTTGAATTGTGATTCTTTTGATGTCTGCTGTTATGTGATTCATCAGGGGGTGCAGCTGCTTTACATGTATCTTTGATTGGACAGGACTAATTCCTCGCTGGGTAGCAGATCACATGACTCAATGGATAGATCTGAGGTCTCTAATTGGCCGTGCATTGGTGCATCACCATGGCGAATCTGGGAGCACGTACACAGCTCTCACCTTTGAATGGTAACACAATGTTTTGTGGCTCGGCGTGGCTTTGCCCCTGCCAGGCGAGAGGGCAGTAAGGTCCCAGTGCGTCTGTGGGTGGTGACACCTGGTCCCTTCGTGGCATCTGGGGCCGTAGCCATGGTGATCTGCAATGCAACAGAATGCGTCATCACTGGGACAATGCACATAGCTCTGCGATGGAATTGGAACAATGCAACACCACATGGTGAGGTTGTGCGGCTGGGATGGTGAGAAAAGGGGGGGAATCTCTGTTTTCAATATACACCCCTACTGTGGCGCTTGCTTTCTCTATCCTGCTATTCTGATCCTTCTCTCTTTCTCCCTCCTGCTTTCTCCTCCTCATGGCCCCGATCTCTCTCTGCCTTCGTTCTCGTGCTGGTTATGTCCACGCATTAATGATCAGTTTGCTGCCTGTATGTTCAGTGTAAATAAATGATAAAGCTCCCCTATCACTCTTACCATCAGCCATCAGCACGATGAGGTTAAAACAGGCAGCAAGCGACAGGCGACAGGGAAAATATGTGTGTGTGTAGTCATGTCCATGGCGCAGTTCAGCTGATTGTGTTTACGTCCTCCTCCTCCTCCTGGTCTGTATGTCGACAGGCAGCTACAGGATGTAAAAGGAAGAGCTCAGAGCCACATGATTCCCTGCCACCACCCGCCGTTACCCCAGTGTTACCGGAGCGTGGATGTCTGCCCCCGTCCCCCAGGGCCTCAGTCCCCCCCCCCCCCCCCCCCGACCCCACCCCACCCCCCACCCCACCCCACCAAACACACCACCCCCGTCAACCAACAACCCCACCCCCCTCAACCCCCAATCCCTCCACCTCCCCGCCTCGCTCCCTGATTCGGTGTGTAAAAGCGCCCCCTGAATGATGGATTACTGTGTCACCGCAGCCTGCGAAGGATTAATTTGTTTCATTGATTTCTCTTTAGGCAGAATGCCAGCGTCTGCCGCTTCCCACCTTTTCCCCAAGACTCGCAGCTGTAATAGACGGTAATGGCCTAAGACAAATCAACCCGTTTCTTGTAAAAATAGCACCAAATAACCCTCCCCACCCCCTACCCCGCACTCTACTCACGAGCACATCAGGGGAGGGGGGGGACGAGGCGAGGGGGTGTTCGATTCATCCTCATCCTCCATCTCTATCACTCTATCTCGCTATCCGTCCATACCGCCATCCCCTCCTTATCCTGTGCTGAGCCAGAAGAGACCATCCAGTCATTCCAACAAAGCCATAAGTCTGCCGTACTTACAGCTCCCTCTCAGGCCTCACAATGGATGGGTAATGACAGCGCTGTCTGGAGGGGGCTGTGGGAGTTGGGCCATTCTCTCCAGTAATGGAAGCCTTTACTGCCATTCCCTACACACCTGCAGGAACAGCTAACTGTTAACCACTGTGATCTATGGCAAGGCCTCACTACGCTAGGCTAAGGTTGAAGGGCTGTACTGACACCAGTGAATTAGGGCATGTCTGCACAACATCTTTTTCTTTTTTTACCCTTCGCTAAGGTGCGTCAAGTCATTCTACTGTTAGTTGAGCGCTATGGAAAAGCGCTGTGTTGTGTAGGGAGTTATTTAAAAAACGAATCTGTACCGATGAATCAGTGTTGGTGCGGCTTCCAGCATTACTGACATTCACCGATTTAACATAGACGCAAGATGCTGCCACATCTTTACTAGCCTGTCAGTGCTTTGAATGATGGGAAACCCAAACTGCCTGTAACATTAAGCACACCACTACAGGCTGACTGTCCTCGATCGCTTTCCAATCCCACAGAGATTTATGAGCAGAACCAGATCCATTAATCCATTGTTGATTTGCTGTGGCTGCCCTGCAGGTTTTTGGGGCTCAGATATCACACAGTGCTGAAACTTACCCCGCTGCATTGGGTAGACTCTAACACTCTGTCCAGCGCTGAAAACGCTGCACAGAGGATTTGGCAAACGAGACGCAGCGAGTTAGTGTATTTCAAATTTTAATTCAAAATTGGAGCTCCATGTCTACCGCCGACAATCTGACAGATATATAAAGTTATAAACTTATCAAAAACAGAGTGACAACCCATAGAGGGATCGGCGAGAGTGAATTAGAGCCGGTGCACACTGTGATAATGACCCAGACTGCAGGGAAATCTCATCAGGTCCCTGCAATCAATTTAACAGTGTTTACAAAGCCACGGGCTGAGGTTGTGCTTGGGGACAGAGGGCCGGTCACCTGGCCTTCCACTAGATCCCCCTGCTAAGCTCACCTCTCCTGGGTAAACCTCCACAAAGCCCCCTTATGTCTGACACCACCAGGCCCTTCAAATACTGCTCTCAGACAGAGGATTAGGTAATCTCACCATGATACTGTCTTTTTCTCTATTTCTATCATTTTTTTCTCCCTTTGTCACTCTCTCATTCTCTCCCTCTCTCTGCCCTTCCATTCTCATACCTTACATCCTCCCTCCCTCTCTCTCTCCGGCCTGTTGAAGTGCTTGTTCTACTCGGGGCACATCTATCCTCAGGGGTCCTTACATTCTTAAGTGCCTCCAGAAAAGGTTAGTTGGCAGGTAATTGTCCAGCTGTGGTCGGGCTTATCTTAATTGCGGGTGCTTCAGTGCAAGCTATACTTCCTGTGATGAAGAGACTTACGTGGAGTAAAGGGAGGAGATGGGAGGATGGGGAGAGAAAGCGATTTACCATTTTGAAGTGGTGCTGTGTTTTGATTTTTTTCCCCCCTTTGCTTGTGTCTAACTGTGACACTGTGCACTTTGGACAGGTTAAATTAAGATTAAAAATGTATAAGTGATAAAAGGCAAGTATTTTTTATTTTGCTGTCTGAAAATACATAATTTGTTTGGACAATATAGAAAATTCCCACTCATTATTTGTATAGTTTTGTGTGTCTATATCCATCCTACATCCATTTTGCCAAAATGCCTTTTCTGTGGCTCACTGAATGGTTTCCACTGGGGCTCAGTATGTGTTTTGCCTATTGATCCTATCCATGCATAGTAGAAAAAAGCAATGCTGACCCTACGGTGTTAAAATCCAAATGACTATGTCTTCAGCCATTCTAAATCTATACTTCTATTAACCATCTGATCATATATACCCATGTCGATAGGAAGCTTTAGGGGGGTTAGTGTTTGCATTGCCCCAGTCAAAGGTCATGACTGACCAATAAAATATTTCCAGAGCTCCATCAATAACTCCGACATGCAGACTAATACAGTATGGGATTGTGGGTGGGGGGAGGAAGCACGCTGTGCTTGCTCTGAGCAGAATGGATGAACGAGAGGCCAAAAGGTTACTGGACAGACTTCGGCCCCCTGCCCCTGCACCCTCTCATATGTGCATTTGATAGCGACAGGGGCAATTATAAAGGTATACTTCAGACAGGTCAAATGGGAGAGGGCAAAGTGCAGAACCTTTAAAGCGCTGGCTGGAGTCAAAGGTTAGGATGGACATAGGACATCATAGAGTGCCGCTGGGTGAGGGGTAATGGAATCACAGGGTTGCTGTTAGCTATAAAGACAGAGACTGATGAGAAGGAAACAAGGACTACTTCTATTCTTCTATTCATTTATTGGGTATCTTCATCACTAGAGACATACAAATGAGACCGGCTTCTCATGATCACAATCTCAATTATGGCATTAAATGGCATTTGGCCACTACACTACAGACGCTTTTGTGTTTCTATACTTGTTTGGTGTGTTTGTGTGGTGTGTGTGTATATGTGTATGTGTGTGTGTGTGTGTGTGTGTGTGTGTGTGTGTGTGTTGTCTGAGGAACCATCAGGCTTCGTGGCTATTAAATATGAATGGCCCAAGGTCAGGGAAGGTCGTGGCATGCATTTAGCACCAGTGACCAATGCCAAATGTAAAGGTCAAAGTGGAATTGCCTGAGTCAGAGCCATACGACGTTTGCTCGTCCACATTTATGCATCCCATTGGCAGTGATTTATGGAGGGAGATAAGCGTACGGATGGGAAGAAAACACTCTCTTTCTCCTATCCCGTCAGCCTCGGTAAATACACTACTCACTCATATCAATCACCGTGTCACAGTGAATCGCCACTGTATGCTTCCTGCTCAGATTAGAAACCGCCTTTGTCTCGCTCTGCCTTCTCCCTTCAGCTCTGGGGAACACACTGCCTGTATTGTTGCTATTTCACAGGCTTTATATTAGCATTTCAACCAGCTGTGGTACAAAAGTACTGAATATGTTCAAAGCCAACTGTCATACTTCGAAGTTATGTGCCATCTTCCGCGGATATATCCCATACTGCATCAATCATACTCTACTGAAACGAGGAGCTTAAGTGATTCTGAAAATAGTGTTTAAATGAAGAGGAAAAAATGACTTTTTTGAATACTAGTTAACAATTTTACAAACAGCAACTGCTTTATTGTTATAATGTTCCCCACTTTTATTTATGTTAGAGCACATATTCATGCACTGATTATTGTGTTATTTTATTCTCGTTTAATGACCTTCCATAGATTTAGTTTGCACAAGAAATCAAAGGAAATGAAAACACCTCCGCTGTTACTTTCATCAGAATACCAGCACACTTAAAACAGATCGGGTTTTATCAGATTTTAAGCTTGTAAAACAAATCACTACTGATTAAGATCAATTTCCCATCCTTCGTCCTCCGCAGGACGACATTCCTGCACTGTAGCCAGACGGGCTGTTCGGCCTTTTGCAGGAGCAGCCGCTCTGGGGGGGCCGCGACGGGGCCAGCGTTTCACTCTATATCCTGGCTTCCACAGTTTTGTAGGCCTCTTGGACACGAACATGCTCCCCATGTCCCTTTGGCTCCTTAAATGTGAAAACCAGCCCGTCACCAGTGCACCACAGCCTTTTCGAACTACCCCCGAGTGGTTCAGAATCCAGCCAGAGAAAAGTCAAAAAAGAAAACACGCTTTTGAACTGCAGGCCAAAACGGAAACACGGTCTACTGAGCTGCATTTTAACCTGAACCATAAAGGCCTATTTTCCTTTCCTCCAATAGTAATAAATTTGCTCTTTGCCTTTATTGCGCATATTATGTTTTTCCATGGCAAGATCAAAGGGTGATAATGCGCCACACCATAGGCACCAGTGTATATTACCTGACAGTTTCTCTCTGTTTAATCTCTATTAGCCTGGATTTCAGCATGCGTGCAACACCACTATGACAAAAACCTCTTTAACACAGCAAAGTGGTGGTAGCAAAAGTGTAGAATATTTCTCCTTAGGAAATCATATTGATTTCGTTATGTAGAGGTCAACTTTGAGGATCAGATTGTTGCCGTTTTAATACCAGCGATGACATTTCCTTATACTCCAACCATTACACCATCTGCCCGTCCCTCCCTGTGAGAACAACAACTCTAAAGGCAGTTTATATACAGGACAAGTTCTGTACGTTCTGTCACATTCATCTCTATTCCCATTCACCACAGGGCATTTGAACCACATCAGAATCTATTACCACCATGCAGATTCAGCCCCCGCTGACAATACAAATCATGATAAGATGGAGCAGTGACTCCATAAACACCCTCGCATATATATCACATCATATGAGCTGGGCTGGATGGTAGATCCCACTTGTCGTCCTGTGTGATCGGCCATTTGTATGGACGCACTGAAGATATGGATATCATATCGCTGTCTGTCTTTAACCTGTGTCTGTTAGTACCCCATTTAAACAATGGATATAAATAGTTGTGTATGTGATATGTGTGTGTGTGTGTGTGTGTGTGTGTGTGTATTTATCTGTGGGGGCATCCATCACTCAGCAGTAGGAGTTCCAAATCTCAGCTGCTTGTGAAGAGAGATTTATGCTGTAATGCATCAAATCAACAGACCTTTACAGTAAAATATGATTTTATCAATAGGCCTGATCAATAGTGCATGCAAGACGCTGTGTAATTATTACAGAGGTCCGTATCAATAAAACTGTCACGCATGACCTCCTGCCAAAGGATATGGAGCTGGGAGTCAAAGAGAGTCGAAGGAAGGTTTGTGTCTTTGCCCTGCGATGTTTGATTACCTGTACATAAGGTCAAATCATTGATATACTATAACTTATCATGCCATGACCGGCTAAGATGAGATTCAGACACGGGAAAAGTTTGAGAAGCTGAACAGCAGCGATAAACTAGTGCATAGGAACACATTTTCATGTCTTTACTTCAGGCTTTTTTTGGGTCGAGAAAATTCTCCAACAACTTGAGCTTATGAAACCTTTTAAAAACCCACTGGATAATTTAAAAAATGCATGGTGGTCAAGCTAAAAACAAGGCTGCTTTTCTTAGCTCCTGAAAAGTTGACATTTTACAGATTTTGAGGTTGCTTAAAAATACAATACTTACAAATATTTTATGCAATGAAATTTTATTGACCAATTAACATTAAAATGTGATATGAATATGCATCAATAAGGGAAAACATCCTCGTGTGAAAAGATCACATCATTATTTGTCTATTCTGGCGTCAGGTCTGTTTTAAAACACAGTGGTGCAGTGAAGTGTTCCTTCCTTGCACCTCTGCTGACTAGAGATTATAAATGATGGCAGATGAGGATGACTCTTTCTTCGCTGGAGTGAGGATCATTTGTCCCGAAGCAAGGAAATCCAAGAATGGAAGAAACACCGTCAAAAGAGCTTTGTGTTACGCTGTAGTGGGAACATTTTGCATTAACACACACACACAAGCACACACACACACACACACACACACACATACACCAGAGAGAGCGTGAGGCAGGGACCAATGAGGCAGTTTATATCGGGATTTTGTTTCACAGCCACGGCCTCCTGGGAGAGAGGGGTCTGCCAATAACACTTAAGAGACAGAGCAGGAAAAGTAAGTGCTTTTATTACAGCTCATCACTCATGTAATTTCTGGCAGCATTTGTGATTACAGATCAAGTGATTGACTAACTACACATTCGGCGGCTGAGTTATGAACCGGGCGCCTAACATCCCAGCCCCGGCAGATTCTCCATGTCGGCTGTAACTCATCCTCTCCCGCGGTGCTAAATCAAAGAGCACACCACAGCCGGAAGAGTTAAATAATAACTTCACCTTTATTGTAAATCTGTCAGAAATTAAACCTGCACAGGCGCTGTACTGGCCCTGATGTGGTACCGCATGGGGTGAAGAGGGTGGATGGAGGGGATCAATAGAGGCCCTGATGGAGGTATTGATGGATGGCAGGTGAAGTGTGTGTGCATGTGCGTGTGTGTGTTTGTGTACGGGTGTGCGTATGTGTGTGTAAGGGGTGGGATTGAATCACCCTGGGGTTAGGTAGAGAGCACAGCTCAGGGTGTTTAATCGACAGGTCTCACCTTGAATTGATTGGCAGGAGTCTCGCAGGGCGCGGACGTGATACACACAACCGGCACTCACTCACACACACCAAAACAAACCATAGGGAGTGCAATAGATGATGGGGTGGGATGAGGACGGATGTCTCAATGCTTTCATTACTGCATGCCAGTATGCAATGTTGGGCTTGTTACTCAATAAAAGGAATTTATTACTCATAGCAATATTATTACTTTACTTGTTACTCTCCTGGTGCAGCAATTTGATCCCTACTCATTATATTGCTTTTCCATTACACCCCGAAAATTGGCGGTTGCATCCTTTCTTACCAACAAAAATTGTGACAACTCAACTGCCTCGCCTGTGAAAGATCAGGATAACTGAGAAGACAACAGGTAATTCTGATGAAAACAAATGGGGAGATAAGGATTATCCTAGTTCTTTGGGTAATTCAACTTCATTCTGATATTTAGAGGGGGGTGGTGACGTAAGTAACGTAAGACTTACTTTTTTGATTTGTAATTATAATATTAGTACTGACATTGAAATTGTAATTTGTTGCATTTGTTACTGGGAAAAGTAATGATAGTACTGTAACACATTTCTGAGTTACATGTTTCAACCAAACACTGCCAGTATGACATATTGGCCGACTTATTTGACAAAAAACATATTTGTTTAATGGTAGCTATTGTGAAAACACTGCAAAGAATATACAAAAATATGACAACAGCTTTTGCAATGTGTGCCACTTATAATGAAATCCTGCGAGGAGGAAATACCATGTGGTAGTGGTCTGCACTGTGGCAAAGGATCAGTTTGCATACAGTACAAGGCTAATGAAGGACCTCACTCCACGAAGAGTGGAAAAGAAACAGAGCAGAGAAGTCCAAAGCAAGCAGGCCGCAGACTGAAAAGAAGCCCTGTTTCCTGTAAGGACCCTATTTTACTTTGAGAGAGACCATCATATAGTATTATCTCTGCATCAAATCAATTTCTCACGCTCAAAAGAGCTATAGTAGCATGCACATGTGACTGCAGCGCAAAACACTCCACCGTGAAATGTCTTACAAGAGGGCCAGATCGGAGAGGGATGGAACATTATGTCTTTAACAAACAACAAAAGTATTAAAAAAAAGTATGGTAGTATGTAGAGGGGAAAAAACAAAAATAACTCAACCCTCTCTGAAGTTCTGCAAACACAGTCTGAGATGTGGTGATTCATGTTTAAGCGCTCTGTAGGTCCTGCATAGGGCTTTCACTGCCATTCGTCTAATGCTTTCAGATGGGGTCAAAGTTCATGTGTGTCGTTGACTGAGAAGAGTTGTACCGACTCTGATGGGAGCACATTAGTCACAACATAGTGTAGAGTAAAGTAAAGACCCTCAGTGCTGATCTGCAGTCTGTTTTAGAGGTTGATTTGTTGATGCTGATTTGTTGGATGGGTGGCTGTGGGATGAAACAGATCTTAATTTAAAATAGTGCGCCAAACTTGATGAAAGCTTAATTTAACCTGCCAGATAAGGGTAAATATGCATATGTGTTTCAAATATTCAAACATCAGCTATTTTTTCCAGGTCCACTGGGGGACAGAACCGGATCTGTGGACACGGATGCATCCTTCCAAGAAGTGCCAGAGGAAAAAACAGCTCTTCTGTGAATAGGATGGTGCCTGAAGAGGCCAGAGGTGGAAAGAGTTGGAGAGGGTGAGGTTTTGAGTCGGGGTCCCGGAGGGACGGGGGAGAATTCCTGAACTTGTTGTTGTCCCCATGGATGGCCACGTAGTCCAAGGCTTGGATAGTGAGAAGAAGGGTTAAAAATCGGAGCCTCTAGGCCAGTGCCTAGTCTTGTGCTTGGATGGTGACAATAAGGCTTACCGGTCTGAGCCTCAAGACCTGTGTATCTCCCAAGAGGTGTGAGTTTGGGTTTGGGTATGGGCCTAGGACTCAGCAAAACACAACTATCACTTCCAGATTTGTGGACCAACGTAGACAGATGGGTGGTTTTCTCCTAAAGAGACAAAAACATATGAAAAAAAGAACAGATGTGAAAACAGCAGAACATTCACTGCCCACTTTGCTCTTAGATTTTTTAAAGGCTATTGTGTTTTACACAATTGCCGAACTTTGTGGAAAAGATTATAGAGGCTACACTATAAATACAAAACTGCTTTGCTAGCTTTATCTTATTGCCACTACTTTTGCTGGGGAAAAGCTATGCATGCATTAAGCTACTGCATTTGCAATGACACAGATTTTTGAGCTAACATTTGCAATGCTGACTGTATCACAATGTGCGAGTGTGCGAGAGTGTCAGAAACGGAAAAATCGTAAGACAACGGTTTTCACTAGCCTTGATCATTAGCTGGGAAACGTTAAGGCTTTTTCACTTCACTGTTTACTGCTAACTTTTTGCTAATCACTCTCCCTGCAGCAGCACACCTCCAGCCTGCCAACCAGTTAATGTATGCTTGCTTCCTTGATCCAAGCCAAAGTGAGTGAATACTTCCCCTAGAAGCATAAAACCACTTTACTAGCTCAATCTTGTTGTAAAAGAGACATTCATAGGAAGGAGAACAAATGAAGGGTGAATGGTTGCATTTAAAATTTAATTGACGAAACCTGAAGGGTCTTATCACTCTCCAGATACAGTGTTGCATTCTCATAGGAAGTAAAAACACAATAGCGACAAGCTGGACCACAACCTTGTTAACTGCCTACAAAAGGTGGCACTTGTGACATAAAACTTTTAGGACTTTTTAAAAATGTTGTTCTTGTGATAATCAACATTCACCTGTCTAGCCTCAGCCACAACTCTCTGGCAAGATTGTTGTGGCGTCAGGAGCCTGGGCAGGGCGCTGGCACTGGGCCTCCGGCGCTCTCCCGCTGACCTGGGTAAAAGATGCAGAGTGGTGAAGACTACCTCTCCCCTTCCTCCCCTTCTGCACCACTCCTTCCTCAGCTCCCCAGGCCCTGCTGTCCCGCCACCCTCCCTCTCTCCCCCCTTGTCGGATTTGATTGATGAGCGGCCATTTCCTGTCCTGTCCGTCTCCGTCGGAGACCTGGCCACGGCAACTGCTGGATCGTGTAACGCTCCATCTCCCTCTTCTTCTTTTGCTCTTTCTTCATCTTCTTCTCCTTCCTCTGCACTCTCTCTTTCTTCATCTTTCTCTTGCTCCTTTGCACTCTGTCTGTCTTCATCCTCCTCTTGTTCCTCAGAGCCCACTGGTTTCCCTAGACCTCCACGCAGCATGTGTCGAACCGGCCTCGAGTCCTGCCAGGAAGGTGGAGAATCTCTTTCCAGTCCATTCCCACTGTGGCAGTCAGGTACCTGAGGTGTATCGTCAAAATAAATCAATAGGAAAACAGAGAGTATTTTAGAAATATGACACAGTGTAGGCATGTACCTATATTCAATAAAGAGAAGAAATAGACATTTGACATTGTCATGGTAATTTACTTTCTTAAACTGGGACTTAACTGGACTCCTCTCCTTTTTTGACTATTTCAGAATTGTATTTCTGGCTGAAGTGTATGTACAGCAGTTGGAATGTGTGTGTATGTGAGAGAGAGTGTGTGTGTGTGTGTGTGTGTGTCTGCATGCGTGTGTGGAGGTGAGAGACTTGCCTCGATAAGGTTACCTTCATGAGCGCATAGTATAATTCTAATTGGCTTTATTAGGGGGCTTAAATCTAATACCAGCTCTGTGCACCGCCTTAGGCTCTGTGTGTGTGTGTGTGTGTGTGTGTGTGTGTGTGTGTGTGTGTGTGTGTGTGTGCGTATCTGTGTGTGTATGTACTGTATGTATGTGTGTGTGTGTGTGTGTGTGTGTGCATGTGTGTTTGATGTTAGTGACTCAACAAATCTCCCATAGCATGTTCTCTATGTAATGGACCTGGGTAGATGGACTTGCACAATGCAGGACTATCACAGCTATAGTATTACATTCTCTTTCCTGCCTCAGTTTGGCGCAGTGCGTTCTCCCAGTCAAAGAGCAGAAACCCAGTCAATAGGCAAGTTGAGCGTTTAGGGGTTCAAGCCCAATGGAGCAGCAGCGCTATAGCATCAGATGTGATGATACAGACTTGAGGCAAGAGAAAAGCTGCATGAAACTGCACCGCAACATTTGACCCCATTTAAAAACTTGATACCAATTAGAGGGTTCTGAGTGTAAATAATTTAAGAGATCTCTCTCACTCAACACACACACACACACATATACACGAATACTTTCATGGGCATGCACACACGTATACATGCACGTGCATGCACAGACAGACACACACAATCTCACACACATGAAGATATGAACATACACACACTCACACACTCATACGCGCGCGCGCACACTCACACACGCACACAGATGCACAGATTCCACCATGCTCTGGAAACAGACTTCTTAATGAAGCCTTCCCCTAGTGAAACTAGAGCAGAAATACACACTGGCCCATTTCTGCCTCCAATTCACCCTCCTCTCCTCTATCGCTCTCTCTCTCCCTCACCTTCTCCTCATCATTTGTTTTATTCATGTTTCGTTGTCTTTCTCTTTTGTCTCAATGAGTTAAATCACAACCCCTAATTTATGGCTACAGGCAAAGACACTTCCACAAACAAACCGGCTGATGAGAGGGGATGACTGAAAGAAAACATACGCATGGAGCTGTGTGTGTAAATCTTAAAATGTCTGTTACTGTCTTTTTATCTGCGGTTATTTACATAAGAAATGACAACGTGTGTAAAAGAATGGCTGTGATGCAAAATGAAAAAGGCTGTGCACCGGAGGAGAGAAGAAGCGAGCGAGGGAGAGAGAGAGAGAGAGTAAATCCAGTGACATGTCAGAGTGGGGAGCACTCAGGTGTGGTGAGAGGATTATACAAAACCCTGAGTATGAATGACAGTAAACACCTGAATGACAGAGAGATGGGGAGGGGCGGGAGCTTGTGTGTGTGTGTGTGTGTGTGTGTGTGTGTGTGTGTCTGTGGGTGGGTGGCTGTGGGTGACAGTTTAGTGGTCCTCACTGATATTCAGAGAGGTAGGTGAATATATTCGCCACTTTATATTTTGGGGGCTGTGCTGTTTACTCCTGCGCGACATGTTTCATCCCATATTCATTACTGATATGCACAGCGCTGCTCAATTACATGCTGTACTTGAAACATTTACAAAGAAACTTACACTGTAAATGAATGAGGATTTGAGAAGCAAACAATGGATGTGTGGGAATGAGGATGTCAACAAGCTGGCGAGTGTGGGAGAGCGGAGATATCAGGAAAGAGTGAACTAGTGCAAGAGTTAGGGAGTTGGTGGGTGAGTAACAAAGTGATTGAGCTGAGTCAATAATGGGGCTATAGAGCAAGGAAGGGGAAGTTATGTATATCTTACTTGCACTGTGTTTTCCTTCTCTGTGCACTCCATCGGTAGGGGATTGCAGAAGAGGTCTTTGAAGCGAGCTCCAGTTTCTGGGAGAGCACATTCTCTATCCTCCTCGCTGCTCCCTGCAACACCAGCACAAACACTCCTCAGCACCTCCAATCAACACTTGCATGCCCTCTCTATCTCCTCTAATCCACTCTCTTGTTTGCCTTTCTTTATTTCCTGATGTTTTTATTCACTATTTCCATTCTTGCTTTTTTTTAATAGCCATCAGAGACGGAACATATCAATTTCTATCACTGTGCTACTGAACAAACCTGAGGCATGGCGAACAATCCTATGCTGCATTGTTAATGTTAACTTGCATGATTAAGTTGGATAAAAGGAGAGGTTTTTTCAAGCCGTTAATAGGAGTGCCAAAACTTTTGGCCCCCCTCTCATGGAATGGTCAAATGTGTGTTTAACCTTTGGCTTAAAGTGAGGTTAAAATTAAAGTGAGAGCGATGCATGCCGATTCCTAGATCTGCTCTTAGTGAAATCCCTCACCTCTAGAACTGTATCGCTGTACGGCGCTGAGTCTACATGAAGCGTGACCCCGTTTCCCCCACGGCGACCCCCTCCTTCCCTCCACAGCCTTGGAAGATAGAGGAGCGCAGGGGAAAGGCATGCCAAGGCAGTAGACACTTTTAAGCAAAGATTAAAGGTTTTTCTTTTTAATCAGTCATTTGGCAGCGATGTTAGCGTTTCACCCTGGTGCGGCTAAGGATCAATTTTTAATGCTGCTGTGCAGAGAGCAGACAGGGTGATTGGCAAGAGAGAAGCTATTTACAAAGGATCTATTTACAAATTTTCCATAGAAATATGCAGAGGGCACAATTGACATCTCTTACGGAATTTTAAATGAGCTCTCTCCCTCTTTTCCGCTCTGTCACGAGGCACGACCTCTGCGGGCCCCTGATGATCGTATGTGTGTGTGTTTGCTCATGTGTGTATTCACTCACATGTGTCTCACATGTAAGAATAATAAAGGAATCTACACCTCTCCCCTGTGTTGCATTGTGTTACAGTTCTCCGTGTTGTGCTGCCAGGGGCCGGGTAACTAGGTCAATCAACCCTGGTGTAAACACATCACAAGCATCCACCCAGAACATGCTAATGACAATGTCTCTTTTTTAATTTATGTCTTTCTACTTTTCACACTATTATTATTCTGCAGCACAATAAAGCTGTATATATCATTCCTTGAGAGACAATCCTGTACATATTTCAATATTCAATTTTAGATAGTTCCTATGCATGGGACTAAGTTCACCTGTATCTCCTCCCCATTAATAACAACACCAACAAAAATCTAAAAAGCTATAGACCAAGTAATGCAAAGGTAGTTTGTTGGTGTTGAAAGAAATCTTCTAGACATGTGGGGAATAGACTGGACACCTAGAGCCACACAATGAGGGTGGAGGCTGGAGGACTTTCTCTCTTTATCCCCAGACTAGATCATCTTTGGCTGGAGCTGACACTGCTGCCCTCCCCCTTACCCATGAATTGATGAATTAAAGAATCCATTCATCCATCCATCTACCCATCCATCTGTCCATCCATTCATCCAGCCAGCCAGCCAGCCAGCCTCCTAGCCAGCCAACCCACACACCATTGATCCAATGATTGACCCTGCACCGGGTGGATCGATACGCTCTTAAATGGCATCATTGTAAGCGGTTAGGCACAATGGCAAGGGGTTGTTTGTGCAGTTCATTTCCAAGGTAGCAAGGCCGTGCAGGGCCCTAACCCGAGTCCACTCTCCTTTCTCCTCCACTGATAAGATCAGAGGGAAGAGAAAAGGGGGTGGACTGGCAAAGGTATTGAGTGGAGAGTTTCCTGTACACATGCAACAAAAGGGGCAATGGGCCACGCAAAACTACCCATAATCACTCAAGACTATCACACGCTTTGTGTTCAGATAAAGACGCCTGTGGAGGAGGGCTGATGTACAGACACAAAACTGTACTGTACGAAAGGCAAGAAGGCAGACAGGAATGAATGCATACATTCAAGCATTTATACATGAAAGGAGCCACAGGGTGATCCACACAATGAGGTACAAACCAAAGGTAAAGATAAACCTCATAGGAAACAAACACTTAAATGAACCATGCCACATTAGACAGCAAGACTTGACGTATCCATTCATCCACTACATCCTTATCAGATACAACTGAAGTGTTACTCTATGTAACTCATTTATTTAGTAATTTTACAGGAATAATCTATGTATGTAAATCACTGAAACCAAATTCTTTTACAATATGGACCTGGAAGAACAGTAGTATTGGGTAGACTCCTGTTCAGTACAACATAGTGTAGCCTATTGTGGCTTACTGTGCATGCAGAAACCCTGTTGGGTTAGAGCTGGGGCCGGGTCTTGGCATTAAATGACTGGGACTGTGACAAGTCTAGGAGGTCTGTCACTGTGGTTCACAGGTCTCGTTAGCCAAGGTGTCGGCAGGGGTGGAAATGACTGTGTGTGTGTGTGTGTGTGTGTGTGGTGTGTGGTGTGTGGTGTGTGTGTGTGGTGTGTGGTGTGTGGTGTGTGTGTGTTTGTGTGTGCATGTGTGTGTGAGAGAGAGAAGTGAACATTAGACAGCACTCCTACCTCCACCTCCTCACCTGACACCAGCAATAAAACTAAACAACAGGCCAAGGTGCTATGGGGTGTGCGTGTGTGCATGTCTGTGTGTGTGTGTGTGCGCGCGTGCATGCGGCAATGGGGCATGTGTGTTCCAGGGTTGTTGCTGCTGTCACCAATTTGCCAGGGCCTCCAGACGGGAGTAGGAGCAAGGTGACGGAGCTGTGGCTTGATAAACACAGAAGCCCTGCTTCGATTTCCCATCCAGTCCACTTTGGAAACACATGGCTCTTCCTGGGTGCTCCTGGCCCGGGGGAGAAGGCGGAGGAGGAGGAGGAGAAGGGAGGAGGGGAGGAAGAAGGGGAGCCGCAAGAGAGACATAGTGATAGGTGTGTGATGGAGGAGAATAGCAGAGAGGGGAGAGGTGGAGGGAGGGAGGGAACGGGTAGTGGAGGGGAGGTGGAGGAGGTGGTTGAGATGGAGGGAAGGAGGAAAGAGGTGACAGGCCTAGTGGGATCAGGTGTATTGACTTCTAACCAGACGACAGAGCTTCCACACTTGCGTAGACTGACAGGACAGAGAGAGAAAGAGAGAAAGAGAGAGAGAGAGAGAGAGAGAGAGAGAGAGAGAGAGAGAGAAAGAGAGACAGAGAGAGAGATGTTGAAAGTTGTGAGATATTGAAGTGAACTTCAAGTCACCTGTTTACATTCTCCACCAACATTCTGTTTGAGCCAGATGCTTCACAGGTTAAACACGCCATAGAGACAGTCATTCCCCCATATAGGTAACCTCTTATGCAACTGCCTCTTATGTATATATATGTATGTCACCCCCCTTTCCATTCTCCCTTCTTCCTCTCTCATCCCTCCTCCTCCCATTCTATCCATCTTTCCCTCTTTCCCTCTGCTTAGAAATAACTTGCAGTGTTCCGCCTTTCAACTAACATCAGAAGTTTAAAGACCAGCTCCAGTTCGAGGAGCAGAGGAGTGTCAGTGAGGGAGGTGGGGCACTGAACTCCCCTCTGCCCCCCTAGAGAGTTAAGGAGAGTTAACCCCCCCTCCTCCCCTTCCTCTCCTCCATGCCTTAACACCAACATAAGAGGACAAGTGTGGGCGCTAAGCCCCAGTGATCAAACACGAACGGCTGCTGGGTGTGCTAGGCTCAGGACGGTTGGCCTATAGGATTGGAAGCCCCCAGGTGAGCCAAAGGACACCTCCAATCAGTGTGATTAGCCAAGGGCTAAGCAGCATTTACAGCTATAGCACTGAATGATGTACAGTACTGAAAGATCACATGGGTTGTGGAGAATACAAGCAAGGCATGTAGTGTAGTTCCACGGTTTGATGGTGTATGTCAAAGTTTTGTGTGGGATTGATGGAGTTAAAACTAGCGTGCAGTTTTAACGTGCCTGGAATTGTGAAACATTCTTGAGATTTTGACTTTTTGCCTCAGTGCTAATCATTTCTAAGTCACTAGAGGTGTAAAATGTGTGAAGCTCTGGAATAATCTTGTCTTTATGGCATACTTACAAATGCAATGGTACACACATGCGCACAACCTCATGCAAGAATACACATGCACAAGCACACACAAATGTGCGCATCTGCACATGTACGTGTGCACACATGCACACACGTACACTCTCTCAGTCACAGTCACAGTCACAATCCCAGTCATAGTCACACACACACACACACATATACACACGTACGCTCACACAGTCACAGCCAGAGTCGCAGTCATAGTCACACACACACACACACACACACACACACACACACACACACACACACGCATACACAGACACACATGCACAGAGACAGGCTTTTATAAACTCATCACTTCCAAAAAACAATTACCAGAGACTGAGCTCATCACTGACTAAGCAAAAGTCATCCAGCGTGTAAAACACACAATATAATTAGCACACATCAAGCTGCTGGGTCCTACTGTGCATTAATGATGCTTCCCTCTGAAGTGAATTATGGTTTGATGAGTGAGGGAGTGAGTGAGGAGGGGCTTGGAAGAGGAGCAAGACATCATTTGGGGAAGGGGCTGAGAAGCCGGTGTGTGGGGGGAGGAAGGGGGAGGGGGGGTGGCAATAAAGTTCAAACCTAGATTTGAAGCTGATTGTTTTATCTTCAGTGACCCGCTCTCTTTGGCCATGACCTTTAAAACAATGAACCGGACAGAGAGACATGAAAATTTAGAGATGGATGATAGGCTACTCACTTGTGGTTAGGGCCATTATATGGCAGGTACCGCAGGCCATCTCACACACCTGCAAAAAAGAGAAAACATTTTTTCAGACTATAGCAGTGCAAGATTTAAAGGCACAAGGATGGTGTCCTCTCTGGTGCCAAGTTTGTCCCACTTCTGGATTTTTGTATTATGTCAAATGGGCCTGTAATTTGAGTAACAGTAGAACCTGAAAGTTGCTACGAGATTTTTCTTTTTATTTGAGAATTTATGCATATCCTTATATGACTGATCTACTAAGAAGATCCTGGGGCTTTAATCTACCTGAGACTTGAAAAGAGCCTGAAAACATCATTTGCGCAATCTTTCTCACACACCTTTCTGCCTGCCAGCGGGACAGGCTGCGGGGTCCAGACCCTTTCAAAGCCTGGAGGATCACTGTCCCGGGACGCACAGGGGATCTGACCCCATAGAAACAGCTCTCCACCTGCTGAGGATATGGACAAAAGGGACACATGTATGGGACACATACTCACATATCAGAATATATACAGTGTCACCTTGCCACACATTTTATGTCAGTAAGTTTATCACAAGTATGGAAATTTAGACCCATATGAGGATGTGTTGGAGTGCTCTTCACATACGTCTCTGGACTCTCTCCAATGCATTACAGAGCCCAGATCATGTTTACATGGGACTGTTTAAACAACACACACTCTTTGTGGTCGCACTGGAATAACACAGCTAAGTGCTAGAGGTGGTTCCTTCCCCCTCAGTGGCCCTGGGGGCAGGAGGAAACCATATCCCAGTCTACCACACTGAACCTGTACTGCTGAACCTTACAACTCTGATTTCCTCCGAATTAAAAAAGAAACACACAGACCCTAATTAGAAACAGTTAAATGGAACTGACAATTACATTCCGTCAAATTGGTTAATTCAGAACAGAGATTTGATGTACGGCAATGTACTGAGAACCCTCCACCCCCCCCACCCCACCCCCATGCGCGCGCGCACACACACACACACACACACACACACACACACACTAACACCTTTCTTCTCTTCATGGTGAGCCAAGCAGAAGGAACGTACTCTCAGTTGCCACTTATCAAAGACATACACACACACACACACACACACAAACATAGAGCACACACTCAAGCATTCACTCACTCATGCTACCTCAGCCTGCCTATTTAAACCTGCCACTAATAAATTTATATTTACTGCCTGCATTGAGGACTTTTAAATTATGGCATACAATAAACCTGGCACACACATCTCAAAAGCTCTTTCAGGGGATGTTAAAGCAATATAGTAAGCAATTTTCCAAAGTGGATTACAAATTTCACATCCAGGTTTTATTGCACATTACGATAACTTAACCACATCTAAATGTTCCGCATAAATGGGAAATATGTGCTGCTTAATATGCTATTTTTCATTTTTTAAGAAGCGCTTTGCAAACCCTGCCAAGCGAGGGAGCATGCTGGTTTGTGTGGTGGGGGAGTCAATAATCTTTATGAGGTGGATTTTAATTACAAGGAGATAACTGAGTATCCTCCTCACGGCAAGCCTCCATCAATCTCTATCCTGCATCAATCTGCACATAGCCCTGGCATACACACACAAACACACACAGACGCACACACACAAGCACACAAAGACACACACGCAGGCGCAGATGCCCTCTCAGACATGATTGATCAATCAATCAGTAATGTATTATTTTCATCTCTGCGGAGCAAACCTTATAAAAGCATATGAGGCAAGGGATACAAGATGCTGATTTACCACACACACACACACACACACACACACACACACACACACACACACACACAGGCACGCACTCACTAATGCATGCATGCGCTTATGCACGCCCGCACACAAACATACACAGACATAGACAGACAGACACACACACACACACACACAATTGTACACAGACGTTGGCAGGGAAATCCAGCTAAAAAAGGTTAAGCCTGATGTTTTCCCCAAGAACGACGGTCTGTGAAAGGTCAGATCAATCATGTGCTAAGCATGCCTCGTAAGCAATCCATAAAGAGCTTGTTTTAAATAATAACATTTTATAGATCACCTAAAGACATAACTGCACCAGCAGCAGGTAGGCCCCCACTCTCCGAATAGCTAACTCTTCAACGCACCAAGAATTCAAATGGGACCAAACTCGATATGTTGACTGCAGTTCATTTAATGAACCGGTGGCATTTCCACTGAAACTGCACGCACAATGCCAGCAGACGTCTCCGTCGAACAATAGGCAATTCTTTTAACAGAATATTGCAGTACAGCAGTAGCCTGTAAACGTGGCCTGGTCTCGAAACAAGTACAATGACTTTTCTCTTTAAGTGGCTGATGTTACATTTGTAGTGTAACCACTTTAATTCCATCCGTCCGGCAGCAGGCAAGCAGCGGGCGAAGGAGAAGTGGCTGCCTGACACATTGTAATGGCGTAAATGTATTAGAACTTGTCTGGTGGCAGTTCATTGACTCTCTATGGAGCAGAGAGGAGACAAATCAGATCACTGAAAATCATACAAATTACAACAGAATAAATAGAGGGAATAGAGAAAAGGGACACTTATAATGAAACTGCCTAGTTTTGATTCAGTCTGCAATGAGGGCTCCGAGTTCAGGCTTTTTAAGAAATACAGAAAAGAAGTGGGGTTAGTGGAATATCTGATGTGGGGAGAGGTGCTCTGCCTGGTTATCTCCCAGCCCTAATAATAGCAAGGTAGCTACAGGGCTAGTCTGAGATTTTGGCAGACTATAGGTTAAGGGATACTTCGCTGAACAACAAAATTAATTCATTATGTACATCATCGAAGACATAATACTAACACTGGGTACAATATTGCACCATTTCATTTGGTTTAAGAGATATTGAGAGCTAATGAGGTTGAATTTGTGCTCCGAGTGATGTCATTTGAGGACACTGAATCCTTGTTGTGTTAATTAAAACTCAATGAAATGATGTAGATGAAAAATTAGCATGGCTCAAAGCCTCAGTGAGGGATACTGTTGGGAAAATAAGGTTTTTAAGTTAATAAGTTGTTTTATATGCTTTGTGGAGTGAATATGACTTTTTAGGAATTCAAATCAAAACAAGGTTTTGCAGCAAAATATCTAAATCAATAAATAAATCGAAATAGTTTTTTCTGTGGAAATCACTCAAAGTATTATTGTTAAAATTAAATTGACTGGTAAAACTGTTTGTTGAGATGTGTACATTCCTCTGAAATCAACAAGGACTCAGGCAACATGGCTGTGATTTCTAGGTGATATAAACCATGTGATGTCTGCAGTGTGGCTGTCCTCTGCCTGTGGCTATGAGACCACACAGAGTTACTGTTGTCATAAGGGTGGTTGGAAAGACGAGAGTTGCAAGAATGAGATGTACAGATGCAGCTCTTTGATAAGTCCCACTTTTAACTGTATGCAACAGTGAAGATACTGCAATGCTTCTCCACCCCTGAAAAGAATTGGAAAATTTTACTTGTGGTTTTGTTTTCAGGCATCAGAATGTGGGAAGACTAAAATGACAGTCAGTCGTTTGCAAAATGGGAGCCTTGTGTTACAACAGGGCTGTTTGGCTGTACTTTACACTTGAAAAAGGATAGGCTGCAGTGGCCCTTGCAGTACTAATGCAGATGCATGAAAGATGCATGATGGGTACAACAGTAGATTGGATGCTTGGCTTACCTGCTACAGCTGCACTGTAGCTGTCCCCTGCCTGTATCTGTCTGACCCCAGATAGGTGCGAGTAGCTGAGGAGACAAGGGGTCTCCACATGAGTCCTGCTCTCTCCGAGGCCAAGCTGCCCCTGCAAACAACACAGAGTGTCAGTCAGTCATAGGATTACAGCAAAGTTCTATTCCAGTGATTTTATTGCAAGTAGATTCTTAAATCGAAATGACACATGCCTCAGCGGCAATTCATCTTTTGGGAAGAATGATTTGCCATGTGTGTTTGTCTCTGTCTTGTGTTTGTCTGTGGGACAAGCAACTGACTCAAAGCTTGTCTTCCTCTCATCTCACCCTAATTCCTGCCACCCACAGCAGAGTGGAAACATGGTTGTTAGATTTGTCAAACTGGATTCATATATTACCTCCCCAGTTTCATAATGTGAGTGCATCTCTGTAAAGCCCTGTTATAATATCTGATGTGTACTGTTGTATATGACACAAAGAACCGGCAATTCATCTTGGTTCAAATGGCTGCCGCTGTGGGGAAATACTGTATAAAATGAAACACTGCATGTTTCTTTGAGCAGACACACGTCTTTTGTGTTTCATGTTTCATTTAGCATCATGTAGGACTTGCTAGCAACGCAATCCCTCTTCATTGATTGAGTCTATGTGAAAAATCTATTAAAACACAATAGCTTTATAACCATAGTATCTTGCATAGTACAGTAGTATGCATTGCCCTCAATTTACCTCACACTTCTCTGCATTACAAATGGTGAGGGTATTCAATTTGACTTCTCTCAGCTGTGCTGCTCCCCTCTCTCTTGCTGCTCTCTCCTGTAGAGATAAAGGGCTTTCTACACTGTGCCCATGTGCACATTGGCATGCCCTGGCATATGTTTGAGCATGAGCACAATATGTGTGGGTTTACATTTGAGTGTGTGCGTGCTATGCAGTAATCTGGGAATTTAATTGCATATTCAGTGTGTGCCACTGTGAGGATTTTTAGATTTGTGTCAGCATATGTTCATGCTGTGAGTGTGTGTGTGTGTCTATGTATGTATAGGTGTGTATGCATGTGCATGTGTGTGTGTGTGGACATGTATATGTGTAAATGTGTAAGTGTGTGTGCATGCATCAATGAGTGTGTGTGTATGAGTGTAAGTGTATGTGCATGCATGTACGTGTTCAGGTGTGTACATACCTGTGTTTGTGCATGTGTTTGTGAGTGTGTTTGTGTATCTGCGTGCGTGTATATGTGTGTGCACGTGCGCTTTTGTGTGTGTGAGTGAATGAGCGCTGTCAGGTGCTGCTCCGTGCTGTGCCAGCTGCATCTGGAGCCATCTGTGTCGGGCTCAGTGGGAGGGGAGGGGATGACTTTAACGTACTTGAACCCCAGACAGACCTTTACCAGACAGTAGACAGTATGAAACCAAGACAACTGGGCCCAGTCAAGCTGAACCGGCTGATCTGGGCGGTGAGCAGGAGACAGACGCTTTGGTTACACTATAACCCCCAGTCAGACACACTAGGGAACCTCTGGCACTCAGACACGCACATACACAGACACACAAACACACACACAGACTACACATGCACACACACAGGCACACACTGGAATCTGTTTGTTTCAATGATAGAATGATAGAGTTTTGTGTCAGAGGACACTCTCACCTTTACTTGGCCGTCATGGTCATGCTTCCTACTTTCTACAATGTGATCCTTTTTTTTTTTCTCACTCTCTCCATCCACTTCTGTTTTTGTGCGTGCCTTAATACACAGTTGGGCTGCATCACTATGTTATTCCCAATAAACGATCAAACAAAAAATGCCCATTCAAAAAGGAAGCTGCCCTCAACACCTCACCCACAAAGCTTCACACAGCACAGTAGATCAACATGCATTGCTCTACAACAAAGAGCACACCGAGGCCTAGTAATAGTAATGATCTGCCAGCAACAATATGATTAGTGAAGCACAAAATCAATTAATGCAGCAGCGGAATCAATAGGTGTCTCTCAGCATATATGTCCTGCAGTTAATTAATAAACAAAAAGCACATTAAGCAGCGGAGCATCAGAGTGTGGCAACGACTGTCATCAGTCAAGACCTCTGTACTGATGCCATCAGCAGGAAGGGCGAGGGAAAACACAGACAGATATAAATGTGAGCACGGCGAAACACTCAACACACCCACAGGCAAAGATGCTTGCACTATGGACACATACACATGAGAACACGTGCATGCGCAGACACACTAATATGCAAACGCACCCATGCATGCGCCCTCACACACACACACACACACACACACACACACACATATACTCTCTTTCTCTCTCTCTTTTCCTCTCACACATAAACACACAGAGGAGGACCTGTTGATCCATGGTATCAATAATGCTCATTTCTCTCCAGCGCAGTGGGCCAGGCCATATTAGCGTCGATTTGGAACGGGCCCAGGGTTCGATGAGGCCTGAACTGTGTTGGAACGAGGCCCGGGGTTTCCACCACCACCACCACCACCACGCAGGCTCCATTATTATTCACCATGCCTGATGAGTTACCCTCCTCATTACAAACAGGATTGCAATCGACAGGCCAAACGACCACATTGATCTGAAGGGATACCTCACAGATACATAAACACACGGGCACACACTGACACTGGCTTGTTTTAGCTATCACTAGCACGCAAGTAGATGCATAGTGATACATTTAAGGGGATCAGGATGCGTGTGTGTGTGTGCCCTGACTAGGGGAGAGTATCACGCAGTCAGTGTGCTTTTCTCACTGAAAGGTTATGCGAGAGTAAAGCCTGGCGTAGTCCATCCCTGTGATTCTGAGTGTGTGTGTCAAAACGGGTGTGCTGTGTGTGTGGCATGCATGCATAACTGTGTTTTCAGGTGTGTACATCTTCAGGGTCAGACACACTCATCACTGAAAGACCATGGGACAAAAAGGATAGTGGATCTTATTTTCTCTGGTTTGTTGCAATTACTCTGCCCTCTCCGCTCTCCTGTTCTCTTCTCCACTCTTTCTTCCAAGAAATCTCAGGATTTTAACTTTGTAGACGTACAACTCCCATTTATCGCTAATGCAGATTCATCTTTTCCTGCTTACCTCCTCTGTCTAAGTACTAGCACCAACTCCTACAGACGAGACAAGAGAGAGTGGGGTCCTCTTTCCTTGCTTTCTATCTTTCTATTTAGACCATTTAGGGCTAGGATTAGAAGTCTATTATGTTATGCCAAGTTCAAGTCTCTGACGGGCTGAATTCCCTGGCACCAGTTTAGCCGACAGTTGACCCTGTTGTCACATAGCTGACATTAAGAATCCAGACATGACTCTAGACTGTGAATATATTAGTCTGTATTGGGTCTACAGCATGAGATACACTGCCTCATTGGTTAATTCAATAACCCGTAATATAGTGATAAGTTAACATTTTACATTTGAACTAGACTTCATCAAAAAAAGTAAATGCAGACGTGATTGTTTACACCACAACACATCTGATAAACAACGCTGTGTTGTTTTTCCAGTTGCTTCAACACTAACTTGCTACCGCTGTTACGCCGTTACCATATTGATTCTGGCTGTGGCACTGGCGCCTTGACATCATTCAAATTCCTTCTCACCTCAATCATGTGATACAGCCCAGGCCGTCCGTCTTTCAGTCTCGATAGGAGGAAAACAATGAGATTTCTATCTGTAATACTATTACCAGCCGTAATAGGGTTAGAGCTGCCTGGGTTTACCTTGGCATGGCAGCGGAGAACTTTATTAGGTTTAAGACCTTTTGCTTTTCTACTTTTTCCGCTGCTACTGATACATAAGAGCCTTTAAACCCTAGAGAGACAAAGGTATCAGCTCAGTAAAGAAAAAAAAAAGTTCAAGATGGCCCTTCATCTTACTTCTTCTCCTGCGACAAACGAAGTGTTATCTTTCAGGAGGTGGAACCTTTCTTATTTTTTTTTTTTTACATGTTGACGGGAGTGGTTTTGGTGTGGCACTGTGCGGCTGATTACAGGGGAGTCTTAATCAGGTGGTGCAGGCTCCTCGGGGCCCCTGGGGCCGAGAGTGCGCTACATCCTGTCAGACTGCACAGAGAAACAATCAATCATCAGAACGGCTCCGAGACAGAGGAGAGAGAGCAGGAAGATAGGAGAGAGGGAGGAAGAGCAAGAACAAAAAATGGGGGGAAAGAAGGGGCGGGTGGGGGAAAGGAACAAAGGTAAAGGAAGAGAGAGCAAGAAGAAGAGAAAGCAAGAAAGAAGGAGCGAGAGAGACAAGGAAAGCCAGATGAGGGGATAGAGAGAGAGAGGGAGAGAGAGAGAGTCCTTGCAGAGACTGGCTTAAGGAGGAGGATAGACGTGAGGACGCCTATGAAAATCCAATGAGTCTAGTTAGACAACAAGCCACCCAGCAATGCAAGAGCACAGTGTGGAAGCCAAGGCCACGTCAAAGCTCATAACAACTGATGTCTAGCATTTTCATTGCTCCCCCCGTCTCCCTAACCTTCACCTACATGTCTGTTTCACTGTCCTGGCAAAGCCTCATCCTCTCTGTCACGTTGTAAAAGTGATCCTTTTTAGTTGTGGTTTCAAACGACCTCACAGATAACCACCAAAGCTGGGGAGGAAAAAAAACTCAGAGAGTGAGGGAAACAGAGGGATTGAGGTGGGCCTAGTTTTAAAACTCTCTGGGCTCTATCTGAGGGCTGTGTAATGATGCTGCTCTTTAAAGAAAGTCTTAAATGAAAGGCCAGAACAATCCTCAGTGACAGGTGGGATTCTTTATCTAACGGAGGAGGAGAGACAGGACAGGGCCAACAAACACACACACACACACACGTACATACAGTTTGCTATGCACATCGAAGCCATGCACACACAGACACACACACACTGACACACACAGACGGACACACATACACCTACAGCAGATTCCACAAAGAGGATTTCCTGCTCTGTCCATGTGGAGCAGAGGAGTTGAAATGGACAAACAGCAGATCCCATAAAGGTGATTTATAGAATTTAAAAAGATGTGCGTTCTTGGCACACCATGAAGGATATTAAGTGCTCAAAGGGAGGGCTCGGACACACATCTCCCCAAAAACCTTTTAATCTCCAGCCCGGAAAAAAAGATGGTCTCAAAAATGGAGGGAACTTGTGTGTGCGCGTGTGTGTGTGTGTGTGTGTGTGTGCGTGTGTGTGTGTGTGTGTGTGAGTGAGAGAGACAGAGTGCGTGTGTGTTTGTCTGTTAGGGGTATGAAAAGGGCCTGGAGTCCAGTGTTGTTCTAAGTCTGCCTCTCCTGGCAGGGCCAAAAGTGGAAAAATGTTTGGCTCACCTCTTGCCCCATCCCCCAGGAGAAGACATTCCCACCATCTGAAAAAAGACAGAGAGAGAGAGAGAGAGAGAGAGAGAGAGAGAGAGGGAGAGAGAGAGAGAGAGAGAGAGAGAGAGAGGGAAACAGCACAGAGTAAACCAACAGTCCGCAAACAATTCAAGAGAGGCAACAAATACAAGCCTGGGGTTAAAATAGAAAAAGGAAAAAAAAAAGAAAACGAAAGCAGAGGGAGAGAAGGGAAATGCGCGGCTGACAAAAGTGGCTCAAGCATCATACATCAAGCACTTGTTACCTCTCCCGGTGCTTGTGATTGCACATGACTGCAAACAAGTCAGTGATAAAAATCTGAAGAAAGATGAGACCGATCGGGCCGGCTTTAAAGATCATCAATCACGGCCCTGTAAGCTCAGATATTATTAGTTCAAGTAAAGCTGCACTCTTCCATTTTATGGACATCATAAAAGACTTTGGGGGGTGGAGGTGGAGTGGAGGAGATCCCCCAGTGTTTTAACTAGGGCTGGGATGGATGTGTTTGGAAAAGCAGACCGGATGGATGGACAGCTCTAATGTAGTAAAGCTAACTGAATCACTCACACTGCACCAGGCTCCCCAGGGGAAAGAATGTGGAATGGGAGTGTAAGGCCCCACTTACAATAATGTTAGAGTAAGTAAAAGTGTGTGGTGAAGAAGGGTGTGTATGTTTGTGTGGCATGATGGAGGGGAGGGGGTGTGTGATTGTGTGATTGTGTGTGTGCGTGTGTGTGTGTGTGTATGACCCCTTGGAAGAGTGGCAATAGCATGTCACTATTTGCCCCCTTCTTAATACGCCACAACACGGCTCCACTCAGAATAATATTAGAGTAAGTACAAGAATGTGGTGAAAACGGGTGTGTGTGTTTGTGTGGCGTGACGGGTGTGTGTGTGCGTGTGTGTGTGACTAGTTGAAAGTATGGCCATGGCATGTTGCTATTTGCCCCTATCTTAGTCAGACTAGCCAACCTTTAAAACACCACAATGAGAACGTTTCATAATTTGTTCCTAAATGTTACCTTTTCCGTTAAGCGATCAGCGTGTACAATATTACAAATCCAGTCGACAATGACAAACTGGAATCCAGGTACTGCTGTGACACACTGATCAACTTCATTCTTACTTTGTCCAATACAGAATCCATACCGCTATAGCTACTTTCTTGATTACAATACTACTACTACTCCCTGGGCGATCTCTGCTTTCTATTTTACTTACTCCTCACACCTCTCTCTCTCTTTCTCTCTCTCTCTCTGTGCCTGCCAGTGAGGACATAAAGGCTAGTGTGAAGTCCATCACTGGCTGGTGAATAGCTGCCCTTTGTGCCTCAGAACTTAATTCATAGGCTGAAAGGACCCCAGCCCTGCCATAGCACCTCTGTGTGCTGCCTGTTTTAAAAGAGCCCGCGGGTCCGCTGAGATCTGCCTGAAAGCTTTCCTTTAGGTTGAGGACACCAGGTTTAGTCAAGTTTTGTGGATTCAAAACTCTGTGGGCTGACCAGCGTTGGCCCGGCATTCTAGATTGTAAGTCCAATTTCCGTGTGTCATTCCTTCTTTCAGTTCTGCTGCGTTGTATATATAATCAATTCTGGTGCCAGCATTGGTCTCACAGTCACTAAACTTCTGCACCGTTGTCAAGGAAACGTGACTGTTTTTTTCATGGTTGCCTTGACATTATCCAATACATAGACCTTGCCCCAATCCAGCCACTCACCCCTCCATACTGTACTACCACCCTTACACCCCCAGAGCAACTTCTTAAAGTTGTTACAGCCAACACAAGTTAACAATTTCATTTGGAGGTTGTCCAATAAGGAGAAATCATTTGTTTCACCATTTCTAACAATGCAAGGTATTTTTTCCTGGCATTTCCTAAATGGGATGGTTGGAGAGGGCATCAAATCTCACTCTTTCTCTCTCTTTCTCTCTCTCTCTCTCTCCCTCTCTCTCAGAGACCTTGGCCAGGCTTGTTAGGCCTGACACTGGCACCCTGGTGAACAAAAGGACCGCACGGCTTAGGGCTGCCCTGGAATGTCAGCGGGTTCACATTTCACATGCAGATGCGTGACCCCGGAGCCCTTTAGTGGGAAGGTGCGCTTTAACCTCACAGAGGAGAGGGAGGAGGGGGGGGGGGGGGGGGAGTGGGGGGTAAGGGGCACCTTCAGGGGGTTCTGGGATGGGGGGAAGGGGTAAAAATAAGAATGTGTGAGTTTGTGCTGCTTGCCCCTACTCTTACTTACTTACTCGTTCTGTCTCTGTCTTTCTCTCTCTCTGCCTCTGTCTCCCAAAACACTGCTGCACACTGCAAAACTCCACTCACATACCTTATAGAGTATTATGATAATTGTCGATATTCTGATATTGAAAAATTGTCAGAGCTGTCTCCTTCATCTGTGATCTGCGACGCGCCCCCTCTCTTCCCGCTACTTCGGAACACATAAAAGCATTAACTTTTAAAGTGCATACTTAAGATTTCTCCCCAAATAATTGAAAAAGCACAGTGGGAGGGGTTATGTAAGGCAAAAGTGCTGTGAGCTTCTCAAAAGAAACCAAAGCTACTGTCATCCGCTCTCTGTAGGCCCAGCCAGGCACAGTTTCAACTCTAGGGCTTCACACTTCTATAACTTGTTCTCCTTCCCTCACTGCTCTCTCTATCCTGTCTCTCTCTCTACACCCGTTTGCCTCTCACTCTCTCCTTTGCTCTCTATAGTGAAAACTTCAAAGACAACCAGATATTCTGCAAAAGCATGAAAACTTCAAGCACGTTTGTTTGTTTTGACCCCGCAGCCCTTGCTCCAACCCCGACTTGCAAGTCCTGCAAAATACATGAGGGAGAGAGACCAAATCCAGAGCTGCTTTTTTCCTCTTATAAAAATACGCCCGCAACCCTCATTCTTCCATATGCTACTGCTGTGTAACTTTTGTAGAATGCAGTTGAAGCTGGTCTGGCATATGGCGTTGCATCTACAACTACCCAGCCAAACTGATAACAAAGTACAATGATAATTTGATAATTCGGAGAAGTTTAAACAAAAACTTTTCAATTCTATTTAATTAAATGTATTTATATTTCACTTGGAAAATGAAAATAAAAAGCAATACCACACAATGACACACATGCACACACACACACACACACGCATGCATGCAGGGGCGCACGCACGCACGCACACACACACACACACACACACACACACACACACACAATGCTTCAATAATGACTCATCATGCTTGGCCTCTGTAGGTGTCTGGGCTGAGGAGTGGAGTTGATGATTTCTTTTTGGGAAGTACAAAAGGGCCTCATCTATCAGCAGGTTGCTGCCTCCAGCCAGGCCCAGAACTGTCATAACAGAGGGATGGAGACCATAAAGCCTTATGAAAAATACAGCGCAGCGCTAACAAAACCACAGCAAAGCTATTAGTTTTGCATAAGCTGACAATAAAGAAAAATCAAAAGAGACTACTCGAGTTTGTAGTATTCTCTTATCATCTTGCAGAACAATTATGCTTGGCTCTGTACAGTGCGGTTGACCTTGGAAGTGCAATGTTTACTTTTAGACATGGAGATTGAGAGGTGTGAGGCACGTGTTGGCATTCAGAGATGTATGATTTCTGCCACTGTGTCTGATATCAAACCATTCGTTATATCTGCTTCAAACTGAGAAGTGTATTGTGATTCAATGCCATGATGATGTTTTCTTTTTCAGACAAACAAATAAAATGTGGCTTTAGAACTACATTTATTCAGGCATTTGTTGTTAATCTGTCATCTAATCACCACTGCTTACTGTTCTATCACATTCATGATTACTATCAAATTCAGTGATTATTAATGTCAGAGATTCTGTTCTGCATAGAGATTAATCTATATTCATGTCAGAGTGCTTGCCTGTGCATCCACGCAGAGTGCACAGTGTGTAGGTGTGTGTGTATGTGTGTGTATGTGTACTGTGTGTTTAGCGGTTCTGCCCTCTAATAGTTGAGACATCTATAGCATCCACAGCAAGGCCAGGGGAGCAAGGGAGCAATCCATAGGCCTGCGTAGCCATGGCAACTAAACAAGGAATAGGCTAGATGTCAGGCGAGCATGGCTAAATTACCCATTAGAGGAAGCAGGAGGGGGAGAGAGGGAATACTGGTCAGGGCACAAGAGGCTAATGGGGAGATAAGATGGCCAACATATAGACTACACACACACACACACACACACACACACACACACGCATGCCTGCGCACAGAAAGACGCGGAACACAAATGAGAGTCACAGGAATGTGCAGACACAAACACACACAGACATAGGGTAACAACTAAATGTGTACAAACCCTCACAAACAAACACATAGACTACACGCAAAGAGAGACAGACATCCATGCGCACATACATAAGCATACATTGACATGCACATACGCAGACACACAAATATGTAAATACATGCATGCATGCACAACTGCAAATACACACGAGTGTGTGTGCACAGACACTCATATTCATGCATGCGTGTACGTGCGCACAGCCGCACACACGCGTGCGCACACAGGGAAGACAAAATGGTTTTAATAAAGACGCCCTCTTGGAGAGGTTGCTCATGAATGTGAGGGAGATGTATTTATAGGAATCCTCCTGTGAGATCTTCTCTCCTCAGCCTCACACATTCATGCATGGGAGAGAGAGAGAGAGAGAGAGAGAGAGAGGGAGAGAGAGAGGGGGGGGTCATGTTATTGCTTGTTTTCTTCATCATCCTAATCCTTGATGCATGGCCTACACCTAGAGTCTATACTAATGAATAAAGGAATAAAGAATGAATCCATGTAAATATCTAACCCATTGCAGGTGTGCCTCAGCGCAAAGGCAAGAGGGTATTGGCCTGGTGGTTTGCTCCTGCTGCCTTTAATTCTGCATACACATGCATACGTGCGCACAGACACATGCACACACACGCACGCCCACACATATTCATGTATACAAACAGGCTCGCACGCTCACACACACACACACTCGCTCATGCACAGAAACACAAACACACCCATGTGCACACGCCGACACGCACACACTCCACACACACAGAGTCAGGCAGGCAGGCTCCTCCTGACTTTAATGCTGCACATTCATTTGCATGCGCCATAATTAGCGTCAGGCACACAGAGGCTGGTCCTGGGGGAGCTCTGTGATAACCGCTTCCCCTTCTATTAGGGCTCTCATTCCAGGAGTGTCAGACATTGCACATCTTCATTGTGGGGCCTGCAGCCCATCGGCTCAGTGGAACCTCTGCTGCTGCAGTTACTGCTGGAGCACACAGGAGGAGAGGCAAGAGAGCAAGGGGGGAGTTGGGGGGGAGGGATGGGGGAAAGGTGGAGGACGCTAGATTTGGAGGGAGCGGATAGGGAGGAGGAGAGAAAAGGGGGACTGAAAGATGTAAAGAAAGAAAAGGAATGAGGTGATAAGTTTGGAAGACAAAGAGAAAGAGGGGAGGAGACACAAAGAGAAGTAGCGGACGGCAGAGGCGGATGCACATTGTGCAGCAGACAGACAGAGAGACAGGCTGGACAGAGGTAATGAATGCAGTTATTAAATTGTTTCAGCTGCAAAGAGGTCTATTCTTATGCCATTATAAAGGGAACAATTTATCCCCACTGATCGGCCCTGTCTCCTTTCTCCTCGCTCACTTTGATCTGCCAGCATATTGCCTTGATGTGTCCTATTCAATAGCGAATCTGGGGCAATTTTAATGCTTTTGTACCTCGCCACCGCTCCACTTCTCCCTCCCTGTTTAAAAATAGCTGTTAATTATAAGTGCAGTTTAAATGTCTCTAGTGACCCAGAAATGCAGGTTGGAGTGAGAAGAAGGGATTGAGCATCTCCAAGTTTAAAAAGAGCGAGACACTATTTCTTTCCCTCTTTATCATGCTTTCTTCAATCTCTCCTTTCTCCTCTCACCCCCCTCCTACTTCTTTGTCTTCTCCATCCTCCTCCCCTCTGATTCTACTTCTCCGTCTCTTTAGTCTTCCTCCACATCTCCCTCTCTCTATCTCTCTGTCTCTCCTCTGCGGCGTTTCTTAGGCTCGGTGGGAGAGAGCAGGGCTAGAGGATAGGGGATTCAGTTCTTTCTCTCCAACACTAGAGAGAAGTGCGCCGAGACATCGGAGACCACGGCTGCGAAACCGCTTCAGTCTGCAGATTGCATGTGCGTCATACCGAGTCTTTGTATCTCTCTCCTCCACTTCCTCCTCCTATGCAGCCGCAGGAGTGGGATGTTGAAAGGAAAGGCATGTGAAGGTGCGTTAGGTAGCGCGGTGCGAGGCAGAGGCAGAGGCAGAGAGTATACCTGTGGGGAAGAGAAGGGGCTGTGCAGGGACCCGAGGTGTGCACCTGGGGGGTGCAGTGTTATAAATAAAGCATTAGCCTCTTGAAGGGAACAGAGATGTGAGGGGCTGTCTCCGCAACTCTCTTTTCCCCACTAACTCTAACTAACAGTTAACCCGCAGGCATGTACATGTACCCGTTTCATCGCCGAGGAGGTACATATAACAGCACAAAAAACACAAGCAGGTACACTATGGGACTCTCCCGTGTCAAACTCTGGGACCTCTTCTTTATGTAGGTGAGGTCAGGTTAGGAGGGTTGGCCGATATACGATATTTAATAAAAGACCGATATCGGATCGATATATCGGCAAACTGATATATTGGTCTAAGCCTACTTTGTAGAACTGTGTAAAATAAAGTTAAAAAACAAGTACAGTATTTCCGCAGGAATGACAGACATCAGGTGGAGGCAACAAAGTGTGAAGTAACAGAACACAGTGATATAGAAAACGGGCTGCTGTTTGGAAGTCTGATGGAAGATGTGGAAAATATTGTACTGTAAATCATGATAAAGTTGCAGCTTCAGGGTCAAGAGTGCAGTACTTAATGTAGTTGCTACACTGTGGCCTCATCTCCTCCCCTCTGTCGATCTGAGCGTAACCTATAAATGACAAAGTAGTTTTAATTATTATTCAGAATAAAATGTCTAGCTCCTCTAGCATCTCTCTACTGCTCCTCCTTTCAGTGTGAAAATATGGCACGTCACAGGACAGGAGTCTCAAAGCCATACTATGTGTAGATAATATACATTACATTACATTACATTAAGTCAAAAGCAGACGCTTTTGTCCAAAGCGACTTACAATAGTACATTTTGTCAACAATAGTGAAACCAACTGTGCATCACAGTCTTCATCAGCTAAGACTTTTAATAGGAATAAGTAGCATTCTTTGAATTTTTTTTTTTTTTTTTTTTTTAAGTTTAAGAAGGGTAAGAAGATAGGTTAGTTCAAGAAGGGTCCAGGTGTGACCTGAAGAGTATACAGATTATTTTCAAAGGTATTTCTGCTTTATTAGGTAGCATGCAGTGCAAAGAGAGGGAGATGACAACGGACATGTGTCGGATTCAAACCCATGATGTTGGAAGGAAGTTTTTTTTTTGTTTTTACCCTAGCCAGCTGAGCCACTGACGGCTGCACAAGCCACTATTTTAAGGTTCATGGTCTCATTGACTTTACACAATGTACTGCACTTACATAGTGTTCCCTTAACCGGTCCTTATTTAGCCCAGAGGTGCGGGTTAGGCTCCAACTCAGCAAAGGGCAGACTTCAGAGCACTTCAAGCATCAGAAGAATATTAGGTCTTATTGTGGTTATCACATTGTTGGAAATGTATCAGATTATTGTTAACTGACAAATTGAAATGCCAAAGAAATTGGCTTGACAACATATTATTCTGCTAGCAGACGTGCTTATTGCAAGTGAAGATTAACGTGGTTCTAATCGACAGACAATGCATATGGAATTCAGATCCTATTCGACTTATTTGTATTATGTCGAGAGTCATGTTTGCTTTATCGTGAACGCAAATCCTGGTGCAAACAATGACATGAAACTGATTAGCAACACTCGGGGAGAGAATATGAGAATACTAAGGATATTGTGATAATTGCTCTAAGCCAATTAACTATTCTGCTCCCTTCTACTAATACTCTTATCTCCAGCTCTCTTCCTCCCATTCTAAAGGTGTACGTGTCTAAACCTGTCACTATCCATTAGAAACGCTTTACAGCTGTGGATTCTTTGACTGGGGGAAAAGATAAGGTAATTTTCTCTTTCTCTTTTGTATCAGTTGCTCACACTAAAGCCAATAGAATAGCTAAGTTCTCCCTCCAGTTATTACAGTTTTATTGTGCTTTCAGACTGCTTGGGTCCTGCCTTGTTTATGAAAGCAGCCATACCAACATTTCTACAGGCAGCCGTGTGCTAACCTCAGCACACTGGAACTTACAGTATTGGCTCTAACTAAAAATTGATATCCCTGCCCTACCTATGACCTCTGTGTGTCTCCACCAGCTGCCCAGACAATGATATACAGTACGTCTCCATGAGTATCCATGGTCTGGCCTGACAATGGAAAGATGTACACGTGAGAATTGAGCAGAGTGTTGAAACAGGTACGCGGTGTGGGTCTACTCACAAAGGCGGGCAAGCCCTTGATGGATAAATGAGGACAATGTATTGGTTTATCCACAGGCGAGGCGGCATTGACAGAACTCGTAAAACAAAGTGTTAGTGTTGTCCTTGGTAAGGTAGGGATGACAGTAAATAAAATGTCATCTAGTAGCTGTGAGATGCACTTTTAAACATCAGCATAGCCTGAGGAAACAAGCCGCAGAAGGGTTAAGCAGTGAAACCCTCTCCAAATGGTTCTCAAAACACACAAAGTAACAAGGATACTACTCTAGCTTGAGTTCAAGGATCCTTTTGTGTTGAAATGTTGAACTATTAATCTCACAAACCAATAGTGACTGTACTGTTCTTGTTTAAGCCTCACTCTTGTTTAAGCCTCACTCATCTATGTCAAACAAATAGATGTGTTGTGTTATTTGTCTATAAACATGTCATAATCATGTCTAATAAATCAAGGGTCATCCTGATGCAAGAGATTTTGATAGTCTAATGGTCTTACGGTCAGTGTGCTTGCTGTTCTATAAATGTCCATGGGACTTCAATTGACGGGCTAAATATGTCTGCTTTCCAAAACACAGGGGTGGGGGTGGAATGATGCAAAAGTAAATGATAATATCACTGTTTGTTCTTGAAGGCTAATTGCATGGGAGATTGAAGATCTATCAAAGCTATTTCAAGCTAATGAGTGTGGCGTCTGACAATATGAAGTCAGATTTTATCATAAGCATCACACATCATGTGGGCAACAATCATTCCACTGGCCTGGGATTAAATTCAGTTCCTCACGGAAGCAATTCTTCTTTGGTATGATTTGATTTTTAGCTTAAATTTGATTGGATTGATTTAATACCACTTATTGTGGCAATTCAATGATCTGCTCCAAACACTCTTGACACATGTGACTCTTTTAGGTACTACACAAAATTAATCTTGAAAAGTTACAGTGTTACTTTTAAGACTACCCTTAACCTTGAGATACCCCAACAGGGAAAAAAAACACAAATTAATGCCAATATAATTTAACCCCTTTTGATACGGCACAGCATCTTAAACACACACAACCTTAGAGATATCTACGAGATCACAGAGATGCTTTACCTCAGAAGGAGAGGAAAAGAAAAGCTAATGAAAGATAAACAGCGAGGGTGAGAAAGAGATGAGATGAGCAAAGATGAAAGGGTAGAGATGGGAGTACGAGATGTGAGTTAATGACCTTGATAAGACCAGGGACATGGAGAGCCCGAGGAGAAGACGTGATGTGTTGCCGTGACAGCGGTGGAGTAGTGCTGGTGACAAGAGGAGATGAGGAGCCTGCACTTCTTGGCTGGTGTTACACATTAGTGTTGTTGTTAGCCAGGGGCATCAAGGGTGAGTGTGTGTATGTGTATGTGTGTGTGTGTGTGTGTGTGTGTGTGTGTGTGTGTGTGTGCTTATAGAGCGAGGTGCGAAGACATCCCGGTCGAGGCCTTGCTTGGTGACAGAGGCTGATATCAATCTAATGAGATAAGAAACGTATGCAAATGAACCTGGCCACAGTTCACAATAATCAGCTTAACGGCCCTGATAGATATCAGCTATCTGTCGCAAACATTACACACACACGCGCGCGCACACACACACACACACACATACACACACGCACAAACAGGCTCCCGGAAGCGAGGAGAACGATCAATGAGAGCATTCGCCATGCCATGTGTAAATACAAAGATACACACACATAAGCCCACATACACATACAGTACAATAACAACCACAAGTCAAACTATTCCTCACATGCGCAAACTGCACGAGAATGTATGCACCCATGTATACATGTAAGGATTCACGCACTCACCAGCTTGCACACACACACACACACACACACACACACACACACTGCAAAGATACAGACAATATGGGTGTGATGGGGGCCACTGTGTATGGGTCATTCAGTTCTTAGGGTCATGTCTTTGACAGGGTAAACACTGACTAAGGACCAGGGGCCCATGCACAGGAATGCTAGCACCCAACATAGCTGAACATAAGAGGGAAATGTCTGAATAGAGACCAACAGGCAGACCAAAGTGACCTGTAAATGACATTGACGTTTTTTTATTGGTATGTCAGTATGGAATTCTTTCAGCCCCGTCAATATGTCATTAAGAAACTATTATCATATTAGATCTTTGCTAACTTAGGATTTTTTCATCGACTTGAGGCAATCTAAACACCAGCTTGCACTTTTCCTGCCCGGGAGACAAATTGAGTAAATTCACTCCTGCTCTGGGATGCAAACTGATTAAAACACACCAGTGCTCTTTGTCACAGGGGAATCCGCTGGACACAGGACTACAGCCTGTTCCACGCTTTAAAAAAAAAATGCTGATCTACTTGAATCCATGTGTCTGTGTATTAGCAGCCCAGTGTGGAGTGACATGGTGTAATGTTAAATGGCGTGTGGTCAGCAGGCAGAGGGGAGAAGTCGTGCCCCAGCTGTACTCTTCAACACATCTCTCTACAGCTATTATTATCCATGGGAATCCAGGGCATCCTGAATGGTCCAGGGGCAAACTGGTGACCACCAGTAAAAGAGCGGCCCTGGAATAACGCAGCTGCCCTTCAGACAGACAGCCCGCTGACGTTCGCTGAACCACATGCACACACATACAAATTCTTTAGCCTTTCAAGCTGGATGTGGGGATCTTTCCTTCCTCTGTTTATTTTATGTTCTTGTAGCTATTTTTGTTTTGTGTTTGCCATATTAGAGGGTTGATGTAGGAATTATGTCATCATCAGAAACATGTTGCTCTTGTACACTGCATTTCACCAGAGGGGTCAGAGCACAAGGGCAGAGAATAGCAGTGTATCTGGGGCAGGGAGGGGTTTGGTGTCTTGCTCAGTGACACTTTGGCACATTGAAGCTAATTTAGACATGGCGGATATTAGGAAGTTGTCCATGTTGCAAATAGGTATACAAATTACAACATCCATTCAAGAGCAGCAATTGATTGCATGTGCGTTTGACTTCTTTATGTGACAAATCATATGATTATGTCAACAGCGGCAATTTAGCGGTGAACCTATGAATTTTTCATACTTCTCCATTCTATGTCCTTGCACCCTCTTTCTCTTTCTCTCTCTCTCTCATTCTGTTTCTCTCCATGTCTCTCTGCCTCTTGGATCACTCCCTGACATTTACCACTAAGCTACCTATTTCAGTCGACCTATTCTTAAGCAAAGCTGGGCCAAGACATCTTTATGGAAATCACCAGTCTGGGTGTGTTGATTTGCAAAGGGCATGGAGGCTGTTCAGGCTAGCCTTGCCCTCTCTCAGGTTATAGAGAGAGAGAGAGAGAGATAGAGACAGACAGACAAAGACTTAGACAAAGACAGACAGTGACGTAGAGGAAGTGAAATAGAGAGCACCTTGCTATAACTATATTGGTTGGCTCCAGTATATTGGTGCCCATCTTATCTGGCTGGAGTCCCGCACAGCATTCATCTAATGAAAACCTGGCTGGCTGGCTCATCAAGGCCTGTTGCCAAAGGTTCCTCTCCCCTGCATCAAAGTCACTCTGCTTTAATGTAGCTTTTATCAATGGCCAAATAAAAGCGAATAACTTAACTGAAAATTTGAAAGAAATCTTTAGAAGAAATCTAAAGCAGAGATGAAGGGAGAGGAGTAGTTATTCTTTAGGGGGACGAGTGTGGACTTATTGTGGTAATGATGAAATGAAAGGTAGAAAGGATGTTTATCACCGGTACGCAACTGTGCGTGCACACACTCAACACACACATGCGCACACAAATACATACGCTACTCTACACACACACACACACACACACACACAGATACACAGAAACGCACACACATAAGCGCACATACAGACACACACACTCAGCAGGCGCGCCAGCATACTCACACACAAATACATGAACTATTTTACTGCATAGAGTACACATAGTACAAGTACACTACATAACCGTGACTCTTTGAAGAATCCCCAAGTGTCGCATTACAGTAGACTGCTAAAACTGTGTTGGCTGGTGATAGCTCAGAGACTATGAGTCCACAGCCAGACTACAGTAGCAGCCAGTCCCCCAGTGGATGACTGGGCTCTGAATATGAGCTCAGTCACTGTAACAAGCCCCACTTAGTCATTGGCTCTATCACGGGCTCTCTCTCCATAGACCCTCTATGCAAGCAGGCCACTTAAAAACACCATTACCGGGAGACCGCTCAAGCCTTAGTAAGCAGTTCTGAAGTGGCGTGTGTGAGAGAGGATGAGAGGACAAACAGAGAGGGTTAAAGGAATGAGAGAGGGATGAAAAAATGGAGTGGGGGGCTGCTAATGGAGAGGTGAGGTTTGCTGAGAAGGTATTGCTGGCAACGTAGAGTATACTACTAATTAGACGCGAATACAAGTTATTCTTTTGGTAAAACGTTGACAGTGAATAGGGAAGTACTAGATCCGGCAGATGTGTTAATAAAGTACAACAAAGTACAAAGTAAAACCCAATCTTACATACTGTACTTCATTGGTGAAGAGGAAAACTAATGTGCAGTCATCATACTATGTTTATCATCATACTATGTTTATTAAAAAGTTAAACTACATTGGAATTACCTATTTACCTATTACTGCCATAGACATACAGTGTGTTGCAGTATTGCACAATATCTGGTTGTATGAGCTCAGTTTTTAGCTTCTACAGCTCAAAACCCAAAACTTGATTGCAATTTTTTTAGAAAAGCATAAAATTAAAGATTTTTGGTTACAGCAATCAGAGAAAGTAAGTCCAAATGGATTTGTTTGTCCATGAGAGTAAGACTGAACGTATCTGTCAATGTGCGGGCTCGAGTCAGCGAGTTAAACCCAGATGAGTCACATACTGACCCACGCTGTCTAATCTTCACCCTATCACTCCCTCCCTCTATCACTCTCTCCCTCTCTCACCCTCCAGTATTACCTCCCCCACCCATCTGTCTCTCATCCCTCTCTCACCCTCTTCCCATTTCTCCCATTCCTCTCTCACCCCCTTCCCATCTTTCTCTCATCTCTCTCTCATCCCGCCTCTCATCACTTGTTCATAACTTGGTCACAGCAGTCGTTAGGCAAAGAGTCACAGTTTCCATCAAAGAGACCAAGAATGGATATTTTTAGGCAGGGGCTCGCTTTGAGCAGCCTTCCCGCTGAGAATAAACCATGTCCAAACATTAATGCCATGTTACACACAAGAGTGCATGAGGTAAGTCTCTCTCTCTCTCTCTCTCTCTCTCTCTCTCTCTCCCCTCTTTTTCTTCCTCGGGGGGGAAGTTGCACCATGACTGCACAGTGTCTGTATGGGTGTACCCCCACCACCGCCACCGCTCCCCCCCTGCTGTCCTCTGGATCAGTGTCAAGCGAGAGAGCAGATTGGGAGTGGGCATGGGTGCGTGCCAAAGGATTCTGGGAAGGGCTCCAAAGAACATATTTGTTGAGTGG
The DNA here is from genome assembly GCF_048128805.1 of Centroberyx gerrardi. Lineage (NCBI taxonomy): Eukaryota > Metazoa > Chordata > Actinopteri > Beryciformes > Berycidae > Centroberyx > Centroberyx gerrardi. Next base: position 14,289,187 of record NC_136004.1, read on the forward strand.
GGAAGAGAGCGGAAATGGCCTGGTGTTTGAAGGGAGGCACGGTTGAGAAAGTGGGGAGAACCAAGGGTGAGAGACACGGGGTGAGGTGGGAAGTTGAGTCACTGGGCGAAACTGAAGCGGACGGGGGCATGGGGGATGCTCATGTGAGGACTGACTCATCAGTTAGGAAAGGTGAAGAGTAGGTCTGTCCCACATGGAAGAAACTCGACTGATGAAGGAATTCAACTGATAGCCACAGCATCATGTTGTTGACTGATAGGATATAACAAAATTGTAAAAAACTGTCACATTCTCCTCCTGAAAATAGATGCAACAATGCAAAACGACAACGTGAACATTTGTAAATACTACCATCATTCCAGAGATGTGGCTTTAATTTTCCAGTAAACATCTGGCACAACATGACAAAATATCCAAACACACACAAGCCTATGTTACAAAGCAATGTATAAATATTATTTACCATTTTCAATTAATGTATACTGTATTCTCAACAGAGATGTTTGCCAAATCTTTGAATGCATGTACCTGAAGGAATGTACAATGCTTTGAAGGGCTGCTGTAATAGTGTGTCTGTGAATGTGTTTACAGAGATACAGAGCATGTGTGCAAGCCACAGTAGCCACCTGTTGATCTGGTGTGTTTGTGTGTGTGAGAGATAGAGAGAGAGAGTGTCTATGTGTGTGTGTGTGCGTGTGCGTGTGTGTGTGTGAGAGAGAGAGAGAGAGAGAGAGAGAGAGAGAGAGATAGAGAGAGTGCCTATGTGTGTATGTGTGTGTGTGTGTGTGTGTGAGATCGAGAGAGAGAAAGAGAGGGTGTGTGTGTGTGTGAGAGAGAGAGATAGAGAGAGAGTGCCTAAGTGTGTGTGTGTGTGTGAGTGTGAGAGAGAGAGTGAGAGAGACAGAAAGAGAGAGAGAGAAAGAGAGAGAGAGAGAGAGAGAGAGAGAGAGAGAGAGAGAGAGAGAGAGAGAGTGTGTGTGTGTGTGTTATGTTATAGGGCCGGCCTGTGACATGCCATACTCCAGTGCCAGGGGTTTTGTAGGGTCAGTGCTATTTCACACGGCTCCTGGAAAATTAGTGACCCTGGAACAAAACACACCGCCAGTGACAACGTGGCCTTTGGACATACTTGTAGCTACCATGGTTTAGAGCTGTTCATTTCAAAACAAATACTAACAGTAAATGTGTATTTGTATCCAGCGATTGGCTGGAGTTTTAGTTTCATAAGTTTGTGATTTTATTTAGTAAGAGTCTGACTCTTGGCCAGTGTAATCAATTCCAAGCCCTCTTGGATCAAGGGATTCAGTGATTTAACTCTTTGAAGTGAAAAAAAAAAAAATTGTACAGCAAACATGCTCAGATTTATCCTAACTCGGGCTATCATTTTAAGATGGTTACTAGTAACAGCAGTCAAGCTATGGCCACTATGTTAAAAAAAGGAAGGGGGGGGGGCTTACACAGCCCACACAGTGACCTCTAAGGATGACAGTGAAATAGCTAGCCTACTTGACAAATGCCATCATGTGAAAAGTATGTTTCGGCTCTGTTTTTCCCCATGCTGCTGCAGCTACACTCTGAACAAGATATGGGTTCACACACCTCGCAAGGTCAGAAAAGCAACATCAAACGGACTGTTGAGCCCTTGTGGGATCAGGCTTTCTTCGGCTGTCTTCTTTTTTGTTACACACACACACACACACACTCACTCACTCGAAAAAGCACCATGAAAGTGCTCACATATGCAACAGATGCACAGATACAACACACGGATATAGACACGCAAACATAGACAGAGACATAACTCATAAACACCCTCCTACACCCTTGACTGTGTTAAAAGAAAGTGGCACATGTACACATGTATCCCCCCAACACACACACACACACACACACACACACACACACACACACACATCACACACATGTACATACCTGTGCAATAGCTGGCATGTGGGGGTCATACATAGCACATAAACTGGAAGCGGCGCCTTCATGTAAATTCTCCCCTCTTGACAACTGAGCATTCTCATAAGCTCCAGTAGTCAGCTGTCTACTGCATTCCCCAAGGGGCAGGCATGACGCTATGTTAATTTAGGTGGCCTTCTAGGTGTGTATGTGTTTGTGTGTGTGTGTGTCTGCCGGTGCTTAGGTGCATGTTTGTTTTAGAAGGTGGCCAATGTGTGTCAAAGGAATGTGTGTGAATGTAAAACAAAATCCAGACTAGCTGTATGAATTACCCCGAAAAGCAAAAGTTGACTTAATTATAATTGTTCTGTTGTTCTCCCTGTAACTGTGAGCGTATCTTTATCCATCTGTATCAATGTATCGGCTCAACGAGAGCAGACGAGTCCCCTCTGAGCGGCTACAAATAGACGTGCAAAGTGGCTCAATCCCTGTTGAATGTTTGTCCAGGGAGGTGGATTACGCCGGAGCGGGCATCTCCGTGCCAGAGTGCTGGGCCTGATACCCCATAAGCCTGGCGTTTCCTGCCCCGGGAGAGCCTTAATTAAGAGGGTATTGGGCGGCATCGGAGCCCTCTGAATCCTCCAGACCTTTACGGGGCTTTTGTTCAGCCGGGAGACGAGAGGCTGTAGGAAAGGATAACAGTAACAGCTACAGGGGGGG